>NW_016108314.1:0-41661 GCF_001604975.1 Cebus imitator
TTTTACAAGAGAGAGTCTTGCTCTGCCACCCAGGCTAGAGTGCAGTGGGGCCATCACAGTTCCCTGCAGCCCAGCCTCCGGGGCTCAAGCGATCCTCCCACCTCAGCCTCCCAAGAAACTGTGACTACAGGTATGTGTACCACCACGCCTGGCTAATTTTTTAATTTTTTTGAAAACTATGTTGCTCAGGATGGTCTCAAACTCCAGACCTCAAGCAGTCCTCCCACCTCGACCTCCCAAAGTGCTGGGATTATCATTGGAGCCATCCTGCCCAGCCATCCTGCTTGATTCCTTCATCATATATTCTCCCAGGGTTCCTCTAGACTAGACCCTCAGTCCTCTGAGTACTGGTGGGGGTGCTAGGAAGTTCTGGCTCCTTGGCAAGGCTCTGAGGCCTCCGTGGTGCAAGACATAGCCTCAGCTGCAAGGCCAAGGAGGCGCGTTAACTCCCAGCTGTCCCTCCTCCTGGCCCGGTGGCCCTGGGCAAAGCCTCCTCTGTACCTCAGTTTCCTCAACCTCTCAGACCAAGTCCCACATCTCTTTCTGAGCCGCTGCAGAGAGCTTTCAATCAGATCTGTATTTCCCAAGGTAGGAAACACACGCTTCTGGTGGTGCACAAGGGGATTTCGTGGTGTGCAGACAAATGTTTTCGTTTTCATAGTTTTATGTTTCTTTCTGTAGACTGGAAAAAAAAAAAAACTCAACAGGCACATCACAGGTGTAATTTCCTGGATGTGTGGCTTGGGGAGCACCGCGGTAATCCACCTTCAAACATAAGTCAACACGAGAACAAGGATTAAGAAAACATGAGTGCAAGGCCAGGTGCAGTGGTTCACGCCTGTAATCCCAGCACTGGGAGGCCGAGGCGGGCGGATCACCTGAGGTCAGGAATTGGAGACCAGCCTGGCCAAGATGGTGAAACCCCATCTCTACCAAAAATACAAAAATTAGCTGGGTGTGGTGGCAGGCGCCTATAATCCTAGTTAC
Source organism: Cebus imitator (assembly GCF_001604975.1). NCBI lineage: Eukaryota > Metazoa > Chordata > Mammalia > Primates > Cebidae > Cebus > Cebus imitator. Next base: position 988 of record NW_016108314.1, read on the forward strand.
TCAGGAGGCTGAGGCAGGAGAATCACTTGAACCTGAGAGGCAGAGGTTGCAGTGAGCCAAGATCGCGCCATTGCACTCCAGCCTGGGCGACAAGAGCAAGATTCCGTCGAAAGAAAGAAAGAAAAAGAAAGAAAAGAAAGAAAGAAAGAAAGAAAGAAAGAAAGAGAGAGAGAGAGAGAGAAAGAAAGAAAGAAAGAAAGAAAGAAAGAAAGAGAGAGAGAGAGAGAGAAAGAAAGAAAGAGAGAGAGAGAGAAGGAAAGAAGGAGAGAAGGAAAGAAAGAAAGAAAAAGAGAGAGAGAAAGAAAGAAAGAAAGAAGGAAAGAAAGAGAAAGAAAGAAAAGAAAGAAAGAAAGAAAGAAAGAAAGAGAGAAAGAGAGAAAGAAAGAAAGAAAGAAGGAGAGAAAGAGAGAAAGAGAGAAAGAAAGAAAGAAAGAAAAAGACAAGACGAGTGGAGGTGGTGCCCAGGGGTGGCTTCAACCGTGGTGGTGAAAGGGAAGCTCAGGAAGCTGGCATCTAACCCAACACCTAGCTCCCGGCAGCCCTGGAGAAGGCAGGCAGCTTCCGCCTTCCCTGGAGGGCCACGCCAGCCCCTTCTTTCTGCTGGATTCCCCGTTGGGTGCCACCCGGCACAGGCCTAGGTCCCCAGGAGGACTCACGGGGCCTTCTGGATGGGATGATGGAAGGATGGGTGGATGGGGCTCTAAGATGATTGTTATAATGTGGGCATAGGATGGAAAAGGCCTCAGGGTCCCTCCCGGGATCAGCATTCTATCAAATCTAAGACGCAAATGTTGGAATTTCTAAGACGCAAATGTTGGAATTTCTAAGACGCAAATGTTGGAATTTCTAGCTGTGTGGTAGGTGAAGACGGAGGAGATGCTTTGAGGCCAGGGTCTTCCTGCATTATGGGCTGCAGGCTTCTCCAAGGAGGCAGAGAAATGGGTGCTGAGCAGGCTCCAGGGTCGGCTCTGGCTTTCCCGTCCCGGTAACAGAGCCACAAAGCAGCCCGCACCAGCGAAAAGAGGCCTGCCCAGTCCCACAGTTCACCAGCCCCAAACTATGGCCCTGCTGCTAGCCGGCCCTGGGCGCACCTCCCACTGGTTGCTGATCCTGGGGGACAGGACAGAACATCGTGGTGCCAGCCTGGGACACGGGGTAGCAACGACCGGGCAGTTCCTCGGGCCTGGGTTCTCCAAGCCAGGTCTAGCCAGACCAGGGCACTGTCAGCGGCCTCCCGAGCCAGATCCCGGTAGACTGGTACGAGCCAGCCGGGCCCAGGCCAACCCAGGCAGCCCTGTCCCTGGAAGGCCTCCAGACCACCTGGCTGGCAGCCCTGAGCCCCACTCCACCTGAGCTGGCAGGGTAAGCCATCCCCACAGTGCCATTCGGGGCCCCCAGCTGCCATGCTCCAAGACAATGAATGGGCCTCCTGCTCCCTTCCCCCCAAACCTTCCTGAAGCTCCCACTCTCCTTTCTGGCATCACAAGGAGTTGCTATGGAAATGGGACCACAGGCAGAGCATGACAATGATTTGGGGCAGGGGAGGAGACGCAGTGGGAGCTGGGCACTCTCCTGGACAGAGGATCTGCCGGTGCGCCAGGTCTCCAGAAAGACATGAAACCCCAGCTGCAGGCCTCCTACCTGCCCTCTTGGCTCCTCGACACCTCAGTGGGACCTGGGGAGCTCTTAGCCCGTGCAGCCCATGTGTTCAGCCGAATGAGCAAATGCCCCGGAGAATGTGAGACCTCCACAGAAACAGCCATTCAAGGACTCTGACAAAGTGGCTTCGGCACTAACCGGGGCTGGCACCCAGGACACGTTCAGCAAACACTGATCAGAAAGCAGGGCGCTGGCAGGTGTGCCACGTGTGTGCGTCACGTGTGTGCCTCTGGACAACAGGACAATCACAGAGCTCAAGAGGCCACGCCCACTGTACAGATGGGGAGACTGAGGCCCAGCAAGGTCAGGGTCGCACAGCAAGTCAACCAAGAAACCAAGCCCATAGCCAGATCTCTCTTCCCCAGACCTGAACCCTCTGATGAGCGCCCCTAGCTACTCCCTAAGATTCATTCTCCTTTTGTTAAGTATCTACCATGTGCTTTGTCACTGGAACAAAGACAAATAAAGGACAGTGCTCCTGCTCAGAGGAGACAGGCCACCATGATCAGAGGGTGGATGCCAGGACAGAAGGCCAGGGACTGCAGGAGCCCAGGGAAGGTTACCTCAGAGTTTCAGGTTATGCCCTCCTGAGCCATGCTTCTAAAAGACCTCCGACTTTCCCTGACTTTTCTCCCAACGGCTCCCCCAGCCCAAGCCCCCACTCCAGTCCACCTGGGGCTCACATCTCCAGGAGGTTAATGGGGGTTTTTTCTCATTAGCACCCTAGGTCCTTGCCCTTTCTCTCTTTCCTGGGCACCTCCCATGAGCTAGCGTGATACTAAGCCTGGGGTGAGCAGAGAACCAGTGAGCCCCACTGGCCGCCATCCTGACGGAACACAAATCCTCATCTCTTTGTCAGCAGCATGTAAACGCTCTCTTGTGATTTTTGGTGTGTTTTTTTTTTTTTTTTTGAGGGGTGGGGGCTGTACTGAGAGAGTAACAGGGACCACCTTACAGAGAGAGCTTGGCTTGGAAGACTCACCAGCTCTGTGTGTGCCATGTCTCCCAGGACCTGTTACACCGGTGGAGACCAAGGTCCTGAGAGGTGGCCAGGTGGACTCTGAGGAACTCAGCACTGACAAGGCAGGTTAGGGAAAGACCAGCAATGACAGAAAGGAAGGCCAGGCCCAGGGCTGTGGGAAGGGAGCTGTCTTGGAAGGCTTCCTGATGGAGGAGGGACTAGGGTTGGCTCAGAGCCCGCCCTTGAGTTCTGGCAGGAAAAGTCTCGTCGAGAGGGAGAACCAGGCCAGGGCCTCCCCTGCCAGACCACATGACTTGGGGCTAGCCTGGCAGGTGGAGGGCAAGGGGGGCACATTCCGTGACAGCTGCCATCCTGTCCCCAACCCACTAAGGCCTGCCACCACTGCCACCTCACGTCCCTAGTTACTGTTGCCTGATGGGAAACCAGCTGGGGACGGGAAAACAGCAGAGACAGGAGTGGGGGCAGAGCATAGGAGAGACAGAGGTTCTGAGAGAGACAGAGCGGCAGCGACCCCTAAGCCAGCTGGACAGAGGGAGAGCAGAGAGCTGAAGACGGATGAATGGATGGGCCACCCCTCCCCTCCCCCAGAGCCAGGCCTGTAGCTGCCGAGAGGAACAGACACGCAGCTGGGAAGGAGCCTACAAACCAGGGCTTTGCAAAGATTTTTCAGCAATAAAATTCTTATTTGAAATGAAATCTGATGCAGTAGGGGAAGCATTTCTATGCCAGACATTAAACCCAGAAGCCATAAAGTAAAAATTCAACAAATCCAACTATTGTACATAAACTCGTAAAACACCCGTACAGCAAAAGACACATAAACAAGGTTAAAAGGCAAATGAGACACTGGAAGGAAATACCACTAATATGCAAAGAGCCCCTACAAATCAATAAGAAAAAAGACAAAAGAGGAGAAAAATTGGAAGTGAATTAGAAATCTGCAGAGGAGGAACTAAATTGGCCAATAAATGCAGGAAAAGATGCTGGATCTCACTAGCAATCGGGGAAATGCAAATGAAAATGACATGCTACCATTTTTGGCCTATCAGATTGGGAAAAATTTTAATGACTGATAACAAGCAGTGCTGGCAGGGATGTGGGAAAATGAGCACTCACAGACCACTGGAGGGAGGGGGAACTGGCTCAACCTTTGGAAGGGTAATTTGGCAATATTGATTAACATTTTAACCCACACACTCTACGACCTCGTAATTCCATTTCTAGGAGCCTCTCCCATGAAACAGAAGCACAAGCACTCATGTGTGCATACTCAAGGGTGCTCATGGAAACATTGCTGGTAAGAGTGAAAAAGAAATTGGAAATGGCCTAAATGTTTATCAGTAAGGGAATGTTCTAATAAAATATAGCATGTCCACGCTATGGAGCACTCTGTAGCCGTCTGACAGAATAAGGCATGTCTATGTACAACAACAGAGAAAAAAAATCAAGCTGTAAAATGCTATTTCAGAATGAGCCCATTTCTGTAATTAACGATTTGTTGGGACATGCCCCAAAAGGGTGGAGGACAGTGTGCCAGGCTTCAAAGCAATCACCTCTAAGCAGTGGGACGGGGGGCTTTCATGGCCTCTGTTTTCCACAAATGTATTGTTGGGTCTTCTATTGCAATCAGAAAAACAAAATCAATAGAGTTAATGGCTTTTCTTAATCCTTCTCAGACCCTAATAGGAAATGCAGATGTAAGCAGAGCTGCTCTGGTTGAAGGGGGGGTACCAACACCCATCCACCCAGCCCCATCCAGCCCCACCCTCCTATCCCTGAGGCTCCTTCTGGAAACACTAGAGCTCTAGGACCAGTTTGAGAACCTCAGCTGGAGACTGTGGAACCCATGCCTGAGCTCCCCCAGGCCAAGGTGGACGGGGCAGAAGGCTGCTGAAGGTACACTGGCAGCCAGGGCCTGTGGCTCCTCAGCACAGCTCCAGCCTTCCCTAGGTGAGGGTCAGGGGTTTCTCTGGGTGTCCAGAAAACCCTGAGCTGGTCACAGTACGGGAAACTCAGAACTGAGGCTCAGGAGAGCCCTTGGGGTAATGCAAACAAAGGAAGGGCCTTTGCAGAAAACTCCAGGAAAGGGGGGCTTCAAGGCTCCTGTGCTGCAGGGAAGGAGGGAGAGAGGGAGGGAAAGAGAGAGAAGCTGGGGTGTGTTTCTCCCTATATGTACAGAGATGGGGGGATGAGCCCATGGGGGCGCATGGAGGTGACTGGCACGTACAGGTATGTGGCACTCACAGACAGAGGTCACATGTGGGTCTGTGTGGGGGTGAACTCCGGAGGGTGTGTGGGCTCCAAGTAGTGCAGAGGCGTGTCTGTAATCTACAATCAGTAGGGGTGTGTGTGTGTGTGTGTGTGTGTTGTCACTCTCAGGGATGACAGAAAAGAGAGAGCACGTGTGTCTCTGGAGGAGAGAAACACAGCAGACACACGGATATGTGTGTATGTGCATAGTGTGTGTGTGATGTGTCATGTGCCCCATGGGTTTCCCACGATGAGTGGTGTGTGTGTCTGTGTGTGTGTGTGTGTGTGTGTGCGTGTGTGTGTGCGCGTTAGGAGGTGTAGGCAGCCAGCAGGCCTGCAGAGGGGCCGAGAGCAGGTGGCAAACTGCAGAGATCAGGCCACTCTGGAAATGCCCCTCCCACTTGTGAGTCAATCAACAAATTCAGAGAAAACTGCCCAGGAGGAGCACGAGGGCCCTCCAGAAGGCCCCCTTCCTTTAACGTATGTTTGCACAGCTCATGTTCCACCTGCATCCAGGAGGCAGGGACTGAAGCGACCAGCAAACTCCACCTGATGGGTGGCGAACGACACTCTCTACCTGGGTCCAAGCCCCAGCTAACACAGCTTCCTGGAGGTCTCCTGTCCACACTCCACACCCACCCATGTTCCATCTTCAGCTGCCAGGGGAGCACTCCAAAATGCAGATCCAACCACATGGCTGCCTGTGGATCCATCCTTCTATGAATCTCTACTGCTCCCTGCCCAAACTCCTTACTGGGCCCACCAGGCCCCCTGGGACCCATCCCCAAGTGGCCTTCAGCTTCCTGCCTGACCCCGGTGCCTCCCAATACTACTCTTCAATCAGACTGGGCCCCCTGTCTTCCTCAACAGAACCGAGCCTCCAAGCCTTTGCACCTGCTGTTCCCCCTGGGAGATGCCTGCCCTCCCTAACCAGTCCCCACTGTCCTCTAAGAAGCTTCTCCCTACAGGGCTGGGTGAGGTCCCTCTGGTACCCCCACCCTGAGCTCACCTCTGTCCCACCCTCATCCCCTAAGCTGTGACTGCTGACAGGTCTGGCTTCCCCAGGGGTAGGACCTGGGTATTGTTCTGTGCACCCCAGAGCCCAGCCTAGGCCTAGCACAGAAGAGGCATCAGGCACAAATTTTGTAGACTGAGCCAGGAAGGGTGGCACCACCTCTAGTCCCAGCTACTCAGGAGGCTGAGGTGGCAGGATCGCTTGAGCCCAGGAGTTGGAAGCTGCAGTGAGCTAAGAGCACATCGTAGCACTCCAACCAGGGTGACAGAGCAAGACCCCATCTCCAAACAGAACAAACAAACAAACAAACGAAAGTCCGAAAAAAAACATGTTTAGAGAACAAATGAATGGGTTCTCACAGTGATATAGTCTGGATGTCCCCTGCAAATCTCACGGTGAAACGGGATCCCCAGTGTGGAGGTGGGCCTAGCGGCTGGGTCCTGGGGGAGGATCCCTCACGACCTGGTGCTGTCCACCTGAGATCTGGCCATTTGAGTGCGTGGCACTCCCCCGTCCCTCTCACTCCTGCTTTCACCCTGTGAAGTGCCTGTTCCCCCTTCGCCTTCTGCCATGAGCAAGCTCCTGAGGCCTCCCCAGAAGCTGAGCAGATGTTGGCACCATGCTCCCGGTACAGCCTGCAGATCCATAGCCAACTAAGCCTCTTTTCTTTATAAATTACCCAGTCTCAGGTATTTCTTTATGGCCACACAAGAACAGCCTAATACACACAGCTCTCAGCCCCTAAGCCACACACACAGTGGGCCCTTCTCAAGGCAGCAGGGTAGAGCAGACTGTGGCCTGGGGGCTGGGACATCTAGCATCTCATCCTAGGTAGCACAACTGGTGACATTAATCATGTCACCTGGGGAATGAGTGAAGCAGGAGTTTCCAACCAGGGTTCCCAGGGGGGGAGGACTACAGAAGTCTATGAGCCCTAAGACCGCACAAAACTGGCTATGATGATACACATGCAGGACGGACTGGCCCCGTCTCTGACACAGGGCCCGTGGCTTTCATCAGCTTCCTCAAGGGGCCCCCAGCCCAAAGATCCAGAAGCACTGGGCAGGAACAGGGCAAGGCTCACCCCCACTGGAAAGCAGACTTGGGCACAATATGCACCGCATACCAGGAGGGGGTGCTGGGGCAGGGACCAGGACAGGTCCTGCGGCCCCGGGCCCCAAGCCAGGATCCCTGTGTGAGTCACTAGGAGGAGATCCCCAGAGAGGAAAGGGAGTTAAGGTGGGCAAGCTCTCTGGGTAAGGGGTGAGCTCCCCATCAGGGAGAGTGAGAGCACAGGCTGAATGGGCAGAGGTCAGAGTGAGTGAGCCACAACCCCGAGTCTCATTCTCAGGCTCTCAGGCCTCAGTTTCTCCATCTTACACACAGAGCTAGACAGGGTGGTTCAAGTGAGTCCATCTGAAAGTGTACAAGGACGTTCAGGGGTGTGGCTGGCCTGGCCCCAGCTCCAGGCTATAGGGCTGAGTGTGCAGTCCTGCGTCTGTGCAGTCTGCCCAGCTGGCAGCGGCCTGGGGCTCCCTTCTCTCATTCTCTTGCTTCCCAGCTGCAGCAGGGTACTGCCTGCCCAGGCTGTCGGCACTGCTAAGGGGGCTTGCAGAGCCCCAGGCCCCTCCTGGGTACTGCGGTTGCCACTCCCCACGTTACAGCAACTGTAGAGATGACAGGAGTGAGAGGGTTCATGATGAGCCTGGGGCCAAGAGAGTGTAGGGCCTGGATGGGAGCGCTGGGCAGGGCTGGCAGCCAAGCCCAGGCCACATGGCCTCAGTGGGCCCCCCAACTGCCCCGACCCCTCCGGGGGCCTCCGTCAGCCTGGCCTGGTCACACATGGAGTTGGTGGTAGATCTGAGCCAGGATCCCAGGCCTCCCACCCTTGGCTGGGCTTACTCTGGGCACAAATGCCTTGTCCTCCTTGGGCGACTCTGCATGCCTCAGCACCCCCTAATCCTGCCAGAAAGACATGGCCGGCACTGGGGCTCCAACAGACTGATTCAAACGCAGGCCTGCAGCACTCGCTGGAGCCAGCCACCTGAGCCTCAGGTTCCCGCTTTCTAAAACACAGTTACAAAAACTGCCCTCCTACTCCGTTGGGAAGATTAGTAAGGACAGGGCTACACTATCTGAAAAGAGCAGAACAGAGGCCTTCCACCCACTCTCAATCTATCAGAACAGAGGCCTTCCACCCACCCTCCATCTAGAAGAACAGAGGCCTTCCACCCATCCTCCATCTCTGTGCCTCAGTTTCCCCATCTCTAAGCAAGAGGGTGACTCTGAGTGATTCCTCAGGTCCCCAGAGTCTCTGATGCTTTGTGAGAAGCCTGCCCAGGTGCCCAGCCCATGCCTAGCTGGGCCTGCCATGGAAGGACAAGCTGCAGTGGCAGAGACCGGGGCCTGCCCTCAGGGGCCTCCCTGCTACCTGGCAGATGAGAGCTGTGTCTGTGGGGCAAGGGCACTATCTGCTTAGCAGAACCGTGTGTGGACGTGCCCATGGCAGGGCTTCCAAACCGGGAGTCCCAGTGCCTCCCTGTTGCCACAGTCTACCACCCCTACTGCGTCACACCCAGCCAGCTCTGTGCATTTCCTGCCAGCCCCTGTAGGCCCCAAGGGCCACAGGAAGCTTACAAGTGGAAAAAAGTGTGAGCTGGGCAGTGATCAAGGAAGGTTTCTTGGAGGAGACAGGACAAGAGGGTCAAGGACACACAGGAGGCCGTAATGCCCAGATGAAGATCACCACAGACACCCAGAGCCACTGAGGGTCCTCCATGTGCCCCCTCTCCTCAGGCAGGGATGCCTGACCCCACCTGGGGCTGACCTCAGAGCTGTCACCCCGGCAGAGGGCTTTGACAGGAGCAGGGACCTAAGCTTGAGGCTCCCTCCACCGCTCCTCGGCAGAGTCCATCCCCGAGAAATCAGTCGGGGTTGGTGATGCCCAGTGGCCGCCGAGGCCTCACTGCAAACAGCGCTGCCGCTGGTGAGTGCCGTCTGACCAGGGAGGGCTTCCCGGCAGATTAGGAGCAATGCTGGCCCCTGACTCATTCATATTCTGGTCTGGCTGCCGGCGGCAATATGGCTGAGAGACGCGAGGGCAGAGGCGGCCCTCCGAGAATGCCCAGAGATGATTCCTCTCCGACTCCAATTTATTTTCTATCATTAATGCTTTTGAAAAGCCCCACATGCTCTGCAAACAGGGAAGGAGCACAGGGCTCAGGAGGAGAGGCGAAGAGAGGGTCGGGGGTGGAGGGGTACTCGGCAGAAGTGGAGCAAGCGGCAGCCTGGGTTCAAATCCCCACCCCAGCTCCACCTGCCTGCAGGGCCCTGGGGCATCCTGCTCTGCCTGCTCTGCCCACCCCAGGGGGCTGTTTTCAGATCTACCTAGGGGTCAGAGGTGAGTGGGCTTTATAAACTGTGAAGGGCTGTACACTTGAGGAACAGAATGAAGCAAACCCGACACAGGCAGAGGCCTATGAACTGGACACCTGCCTCCCCAGCTACCCTAGGGGACCCCACCCCCTGGTTCAGGGAAGACCTGGCGTGCCTCTCCCCACAGCACAGGCAGAGAAGGTGAGCACCAGGATCTGGGTCCCCAGGCTTATCACTCACACCGCCATCCTCCCATCCCCTGCAGGCTCATGGTGACGAGCCTCCCAGCCAGCCCCTCTCCTCCCCTGTCATCCACACTGTGCAGCCAGAGGGATCTTCCCTGCGTGAGGCTCCTGCTGAGAACCCTTCCAGGGCTCCCCGTTACCTTGAGATCAAGTCCAAACTCCCCATGTACCATGCAAAACTCTCCCTAGCATCTCAGGCCCATCTAGGCAGCCTCGGCTCCAGCCGCACCCACCTTCTCAGAGGTCACCCTTCCCTGCCTTCACCTGCTGTTTCCTGTCTGGAATTCTCTCCTCCTTGGCCCAGCTCATCCCATCTCCTACCCCTTCTTCAAGGTGCAATCCAAATGCTTCTCCTTCGAGCAGCTTTCCCCGAGTCCCCTGGCATGCCCTGCTCCGTGCTCCCTGTACCCAGGACCCACCTGTAGTGCAACTCAGTCATGGAGTGGTGATGTCTGGGTGCTGATGCCCCTCTAATCTGTGAGCTGTCCTGAGCAGGGGCTGCTTCGGATTCATCCTGCGCATTCCCAGTGCTTGGCAAAGCGGCTGCCAGTGGAGCTGTTTATCCAGCTGGCCAACCTTAACGGGGCACCCACAATGTGTCAGGCTCTGTCCTGGGTGCAGCAGCCAATCTTGGCCCTCAAGTTGCTTCAAATGGATGTGCTCAGGGAACCTCTAGTGCATGAATGAATGAATGAATGAATGGACATACAATCACTTTGTAAATGGGGAAACTGAGGCCCAAAGAGGCAAAACGCCCTGTCCCTCGGTGTTCCTGCCTCCCTGCTCACGTCTCTTCTACTCCATTCCTCTCCCAGGACCACAGCCAGCAGCGCAGAGAACTCAAAACAAAAGCTAAGAGTCAAAACGGGGGAGAAAAGGGAAGAAGAAAATCTGGTAGATTTTTCCCCTTTCCTCCATAATGTAAGGAAATTTGCTTTTGCCAACTATCGCAGCTTAAAAGCAATTAGAGTTTTTGGAGGGGACTCTGGGCACAAGCAGAAGCAACAGAGCGAGCGCCCAGCACGGAATTTTTCCAGCGTTCGCTTGTATCAAGCAAAAGAAAAAAGGCGTTAAAAGCAGCAATTTCCAGCCGCAGAGATGGTGGAGACAAAATATTTACAGTCTCTGAAGGAGAGGCCTGCAAGGGGCCAGGGACCTCCCCTGCTCTGCACCCAATTCCACATTCTAGGAGACAGGGAATGGAGGGGAAAAGAATCAAAGCTAAGAAGGCGGCCTTACCCAGGCAGTCTGGGGGTGAGGGGGAAAAGCCCCCACCTGCTCCCTGCTTGCTCACCCTTCCCCACCACTCATGGCCCCTGGTCACCAGAGATCCATCCCTGTAAACCTCAGACCTGGACACAACTCTCCCCTGCTCAAAATCCAGAGAACGTCCACCACTGCAGGCTGGCACTGGAGGCCTGCCCAGCCCGGGCCCTCTCCAGCCTCATTTGCAGATGCTCCCCCACGTGGCACACTGCCCCGACCGCCTTCTGAGCAGCCACACTCAGTCTCAGATAAGGAGGCACTCCTGCATAGAGGCAGAGGCCTTGAGAGGGAGGTGGGGCAGGTTTGAGGATACGGACCCAGAGCAGGGAAGCTGAGCCAAGATCACGCAGCCCTAGACCCGAATGCTGGCCTGCCATCCAGGCTCTGCCACTGAATCCCTGCTCCACCTGGACTTTTGCTGGACCCTCGATCTCCTCCCTCCACATACAGGCCAGACACCTGTTCCTGAAACCACAGCACCTTCATCCCATCTGCAGCACAGACTCCCTCTGTCTGGCACACAGACACGGCCTCCTGCAGAAGCAGTGCTCTTAGGTTCAAATGCCAGCTCCTCCATTCATTAGCTGTGTGATCTCCACCAAGTCCCTCAATCTCTCTGAGCCCCAGTTTCCTCATCTATTAAATGGGGATAGTAACTGTGCACATCTCATGGGTTGTTAGGACTGAATGAGGTAATACAGGTAAAGTATCTGGCACTGTGCCCAACATGTCATAAGGTTCAGTGAACTCACCTCTGCCCCATCTCATGCTCAACCCTCAGGTGTGACGCCCCAGACCTCGGGATGGCCCATATTGTGCACTCAGGCTCCCACTCCACATGCAGTCACCCAACAAATGCTCACTTAGAAGGCAGGCACCAGCTGGGAGCTAAGGGCACTGGAGGCTCTAACAAGCTTTGCACACTCATGGAGGCCCAATCCCTGAGTACAAGGCCAGGATCCTCTCATTTTGCTTGGCTTAGGAAGGATTCCTCCAAGAACTCTTGTAATCGTCAGCCAGGGCCCTTAGAATCTGCCAGGCCAGGTGGATGGAGGTTCAGCCTCCCAGAGGGATGGAGAGCATGCCTCTCTCCAGCCTGAGGCCTGCAGTTGAGCCTTCAGCCACCCTCCCAGCCCCAGTGGACAAGGGCAGACACTGAAACCCCGAGAGCAGCAGACAGTGATGAGGCTGAGAGCAGAAACCAGGCCTCAAAGGCACCAGGATCCAGAGAAGCCAGGCAGTCCCGAGCACAAATCTCAGCCGTACCCCTAAGCAGGCGGGTGACCACCCTGAGCCTCAGTTTCCTCATCTGTAAAATGGAGTCACTAATGTCCATATTGCAGAACAGCTGTGCACACAAATGAGGGTAACCTTCTTCCAAGTTCCTCTGGGATCTAGCATATAGTCACTGTGGGAACACACAGAGGCTATGCCCCTGCCCCAACCCCTGATTCCCAGACTGGAAGCATGGTGCCCTTCCCCCACCCCCACAGCACTGGGAGAGCAGAGGGAAGGCCTGGTGGGCTGAGGGGACGGCAAGGACCTGTCCTGTCTCCTGTGACCCTTCCAGTCTACTTCCTGCCCAGCAGGGGAGTGAAGGACCAACCTACGGACAGCCACGACCCATCCTCCCCACCTCACTCTAAGAGTAGAAGAGGCCCAGCCTCTGCCTCATTTTGCAGGGAAGAAACAGATGCCAGGGAGAGGTGGCGTCGTGCCCCTGTCTCATAGCTCCCACTGAGCCACTGGTCCGAGGTGAGGTGGTTTCGTCTCCTTCCCCAGCTGCAGAGAACACACAGGCTTGCTGTGGGTCTGGTGGCGCTTCAGGGCTGGAGAGCAGGGATGGGGAGGTGTTCTGATGTCTCTGCCTTTCACGCCCCTTCTGGCTGCCTTTCTCCCAGGGGCCTCTCCCACCCTTCTTCCCCACTGGCCTCAAGAATGGGCCCAACAGTAAGCCTGGCACTAATCGGGGCGCTCCTCCTTGTTGTGGGGGCAAGGAAGGGGACAGGAGACCAGCCTCAGCCCCAGATGGCTGAGCCTCAGGACACTCCACTGAGGCCTCCTCCCAAATCTGCACAGCTCTTCTCCTCCCAGGTAAATAATTAGGCTCACACACACACACAAACACACGCACACACATATACACACTTCACACACCCCCCACCACACACACACACACACACACACACACACACACGCACACACTTCACACACCCCGCCACCACACATACACATCACACAAACCCCACCACCACACACATACACTTCACACACACCTCACCACCACACACACACACGCACACACTTCACACACACCTCACCACATACACACACTTCACACGCACCCCACCACACACACATTCACACACCCCACCACACACACATGCACACACTTCACACACACCTCACCACATACACACACTTCACACACACCCCACCACACACACACACACACATCACACATACACACACACACACTTCACACACCCCACCACCACACACACATTCACACACACCCCACCACACATACACACACAGAGAGGAATCCAGGGAAGAGAGGGAGAGAGAGGAGGGCAGACCCTAATGGGGGGATCCTAGGCCCACTCCCGGGGTGACTGGCAGCCCTTCCACAGCTGACCCAGCCTCCCGGCTGTGCACCCAGGGGAGCACTAGTGGGTCCTGAACGACAAGCCCATGTGGCCTGGAAGCAGAGGATCCTGGGCCTGGGAAGCCAGACGCCTGACTTATTGCCAAGGCTCTGCAGTGCTTCACTGTGAGACCTGAGACAGCTGGCCACTCCCTGTGCCTCAGTTTCCTATCTGGAACCTAGAGGAGGAATGAGGTCATATCTAAGTACCCCTTCTAGTTCCAGCATTCTGTGACTCCATACCTGTGACCTCTGGGACCCCTCAGAGAGTCCCAAGCATGGGAGAGTGCTGGGGGAGGGATCAGCTTAACCCCAAGGAGGCGGGGAAGCCCAGGGAGACCTGTAGCCACCTTGGGCTGGCGGGGGGCACTCATCCTGCCGCAGCCTCCCAGGAGGAGCCCAGGCTTGGGCAGGAGGCCGGAGGACAGAGGAGAGCTCCTCGGTACGGCCTCGGGCAGCCCGAGGCCCTCCCTGATGTCCACACATACCCCGGAAGCTCACCCCCTCGAGTTTCACTTCCCATCTCTGTTCTGAGGTTACAGAGTCTTTGGTCCAGCCCAGATCTCAGGCTCAACCCCAAGCCCCCATCACCCGCCCCCTCAATTCCCACAGCTGTCCAGACCCATCCGAATCCCTCCTGCCAGGCCAGCCTTCCCACCACCTTCCCCGTTGCTCCTCCAGGGTGGTCGGTGGGGGCAGCCCAGCTGCTTGTGCCAACAGAGGCTCCCCCGGCCCTGCATGGCCAGAGCCTGATAACGTTCTCCTGAATTTAACAATAAACAAGAAGTTGTTTTAGATTTTCCTGACCCTGCAGTTCCCGATTAATCCTCATAGTAAATAAAAGAGAGAGAGATAATTAACCTAAAAGAGGGTCACTTCCTGTTTCCGGGTGGAACCTCCAGCCTGAGCCAGAGGAACTGCCCAGAGAGGTCCCGCTCCATATCACCTCTCCCCTCCCCTGCCCCTCCTGTGTCTGCCCAATCCTGGGCTACACCCCCCGCCCACCTCCTAGATCCCACCTAAGCAAGTGAGGAGCGGGCACTCTAGTCCGCGGTTTTCCTGGCTGTGCCTGTGGCTTGCTAGGTAGGGGTAGGTGGGGTGGCCGGAGCCTCGGGGCCTCTGCAGAGGACCCTCCCCTCCTCTACTACGTGACCTTGGACAGGCCAAGTCACTTCAGAGGCCTCAGTCTGCTCATCCATCAGATTCTTCATCTCCCAAGGATAAAATGAAAAAAAAAAATTGAGACCACTTAAGGTTAGGCAGAAATATTTAATCTTATTTTTTTACAGATGGATGCTGAAATACTTAGGGGTGAAATGGCTTGATGTCTATAATTTAAAATACTCTGGGAAAAAGATAAAGCAAAATGTGGCAAAATGTCAACAATTGTTAAATCTAGATGTGGGGTATAGGAGAGTTTCCTGGAATATTCTCTCTACTTTTCTGTATGTCTGAAAATGTTCCCAACAAAATTTAAAAAAAAAATAGCAGAGTCATGTGAGCCAGGCAGGAGCCCCGCACACAATGCCCGGTGCTCCTGGCATGCCTGAAAGGCAACTGGGTCTCTTAAGTAGGTTAAGCACACCCTCCCCCTACCCCCGCCATCTCCTTTACGTTGTTTCCCTAGAAATCGCTTTTCCACAAACTCCACTGAGCCTTAGCTGCACATTTAAAAGCCTTAACATATTCAGAAGCCAGACGCTGCCCTTTATTGAGGTGACTGCTGTCGTGTGCCCACACCTCCCCCACCCACCAGGCTCCCCATACCCTCTGCAGAGCAGCCCGGCGCTGAGGCTCCTGATTCTGATTCCATCCTCAGGCAGCCACCACCCTCTCAGAGCCTCAGAATGCCCCCAGCTGTGGAGCAGAAATGACAAGACGGTAACTGCCTGGGCATCGCATTCAAAGGCAAAGTGTCACCAGACAAAGAAACTGAAATCCCCACTTCACAGATGGAAAAGCTGAGGCCCAGGGCCAGAAGAGGCTGGAAGCAAAATAAGGAAGGTGGAGAACAGAGGGTGGAGGAGGTGGGCAAAAGCTCCCCTGCTGTTCCAACTCTCCCTCCTCCCCAGCCCTCTATCTCCCCACTAACAGTGTGGGTCGGAGACAGCGGGGCTTGCATCTCTTTCTCTGGCTCCTGTTTATCGAGCTTCCTGCTCAGAAAAAAATGGCCACGATTGCAATCTCCCAGCCAGGCCCAGCTGACCCTCGCCAACACTGGCCAGGCTCCGTGGATCGACGATGGAGAGTTATCAGTACCCAAAATGATCAATTGCTAATTGCTGAGTGCCGTGCAATTCATCGGGCAGTTATGTGTGGCCAGTGACAGGGTGCCCCCACCCCAGACTGGCACAGCCTTCAGAGACAGGGAGGGCCATATCTATGGTGAGCATCTCAGCAGCAAAGCAACCTGTTACTCGGGAGCTTCTCAAACAGATGTCTCGGGCCCAGCCCACATCCCCAGGCCCAAGGGAAGTGTCAGAGGCCACAGAGGCCCTGAGGGAGGCACTGCCTGCCCCTGATCAGCCTAGTTGGCCCCCAGGCAAGCCAGGAACCCAAGATGGATAGGCCCAGTCCCTGCCACCAAGGTGCTCCCAAGTCAAAAGAAAGGCAAACCGCCACCCAGGCCTTGCACACAGTGGGTACACAGTAAATCATAAACATTCCCTAAACATAAAGCTGATATACTGTTCCCAGAGTTCTGAGGAACGATGGGCTACTTTCAGAAGGGATAACCAGGAGGTTTTTTGTTTTTTGTGTTTTTTTTGAGACAGAGTCTTGCTCTGTCACCCAGGCTGGAGTGCAGTAGCGTGATCTCGGCTCACCGCAACCTCTGCCTCCCGGGTTCAAGCGATTCTCCTGTCTCAGCCTCCTGAGTAGCTAGGATTACAGGTGCATACCACCACACCCAGATAATTTTTGTATTTTTAGTAGAGACAGCGTTTCACCATGTTGGTCAGGCTGGTCTCGAACTCCTGACCTCATGATCTACCCACCTCAGCCTCCCAAAGTACTAGGATTATAGGTGTGAGCCACTGCGCCTGGCCTTGGTTTTTTTGCTTGTTTTTTTGTGTAGCATTTGGGCTGAGTCTTAAAAAGTGGGTGGAACCTACATGGACAGAGATCAGGGGATAGGAGATCAGAGATCAGGTTGAAGGACCATGGTGGAGGAAAGTGACAGCATGTGTGACTGGCTGGAGCCTGGGGAACACAGAGAGGCAGTTGGGAGAGAGGGCTGGGGTGGAACTTGAGGGGTCAGGTTGCCAGCCTGGAAGTAACAGGGGCTGCTGGAAGGGTGAGAGCGTGACAGCCAGCCTGGCTTGGGAAGGCCTGTCCACGGTGTCCGCCAGGCTGCACGCCCCAAGAGGGCACAGGCTGGTCTTACTCATCTCTGTCCCCATAGCACCCAGCACAGCCAGGCCCAGAGGAGGCACCCAAAAAGTGACTCACTGAATGATCATAGATCATCAAACTGTAGGACAGGGGACTCCTGGAATTACAGCTGTGAAATAGCATGTTTTTATAATGCCCTGCCATGTATAAAAATGCATATTAGAGCCTCAAAAATAGCCTTGCAAGACAGGCAGGGAGATCATTCTGTCCGGTGTCCAAAGGGGAAAGCCGAGGCTCAAAGAGGGACATTTATCTATCCAAGGTTACACACCAGGAAGGGCCAGGGCCCGGCGCCTTCCCCACCCCGCCCCAGAAGGCTCAGGCCTGCTCGCCTTGGCATGGCCAAGGCTGCCTGGGAGGTGAAGGTCCACCCCTCACTCCTCCCTCCCTCATCTCCTGTCCCCCCAAGGAAGTCCCCCAATCTCAGCCCCTCCCTGTGCTGGGCAGACGGAGAAATACAGCAGGTGCTGCCTCATTGAGCATCCCTCATTCCAGCCCCAGCTGAGACTGGCTACCAGTCACCATGACATCTTGTCCCTGCACTTACAATGGAAACGGGGCCAAGAAAGGAGTCTCTAGAACCCCCAAACTGGTCTAGACAGAAGACAAAGCCACTCCTCCCCAGGTCTCCACTCCAGAAGTTTGGGAAGCCTCGCTGTGGTGCAAGAACACTGGACCAGGAGTCCAGAGACAGGATCAAGCCTAACTCACTGTGTGGCTTCTGGAGAATCACTTCCCGCCCGTGGCCTCAGTTTTCTCATCTGTGAAATGGAACAATGCTGTCTGCCTACTTTAATAGAACTAACGTGAGGACTAAATAAAAGGACTATAAAAACACAAAATTATAAAGCAAATTTTGCCTTGGAAAATAAGAACAACAAGGCTCCTCTTTACTTCTATCTGGACATTGAAACTCCAACCCAACCCACCTCCCTTTCCTGCAGAGGGCAAAACACGAGCCAACATTTACTGGGACCCTCCAATGCCTCAGGCTAGTGCCTGCTTTACATGCATTCTTTCCAAGTGGGCTAAGGTAGGTATCATCCCCCCATGACACCCATGAGGAAAGTGAGGCTCAGTAAAGTAAACTGACTTGTCCAAGCTCACCCAGCTTGAAGCAGCTGAGCCATCAAACACACTTCCATCTGGCACCCAAGCCCAGGCCCTTTAGATCCGCCAGGCTGATGTCCAAAGTCTCAGAGCCTCAGAATCAGCATTCAGGGTGTGGGGACATGTCACGTACACACGCACTCCACAAAGGCCAGTGACCCTGACGTCAGTGGCACTGTGCTACCCCGTGGCAGAGCCATCAGAACTGGGTGGGGCATGTGAGGAGGATGGCTGGCACAGCTGGCCTTGAGCTAATTGGATCAGTCCTGGGCATGGAGCCGCCTATCCAGCTGCCCTGGCAGATGGGTGCTGGAACTGGGCCATCTGCCAAGGCCCAGCCTCCATGTCCAAACCAACCTGGACACCAAAATTCCATTCTGGCCCCCTCCCGCCCTGACCCTGGTGGCTGGCAGTGCCCACACGGATCCAGAAGGCCATCGTGGCAGCTGCTATCCGTCCTCCAGCGGCTGGCACCTCCCCTGATGTGGCCATATGGCCCCATATGCTCTCAGACAGCTGGAGTGCTGAAGCAACTGCCTAAGGACGTCCTCTGTGGGGCCCCAGGCCCCGGCTGCACCACCCACCGCTGCCCAGCAAGCCACAGGCACAGCCACAGAAACAGAGGCTGCAGTGCCCGCTCCCAACTTGCTTAGTGACTTTGTGCTAGTCACCGCCCCGCTGTAGGCCTCAAGCTCTTCCTCTATGAAATAGCACGCTGAACAGCCGCCTACCCTTCCCTTCGTAGCCCTCTTCCCGGGTTACAAACTCCCGCTCAAACTCACTCCAGTTATCCATGGAGACACATAAACGTGTCCACTTTACAGACTCAGAAACTGAGGCAGACCCAAGGCCTCAGGGGCTTACTGAAATGCACACAGTGGCAGGGCCAGTACTAGAGGCTGCATCTGTGACCTCCGGACGCTTGCCACCTCTGTATACCCAGGGGGTGGGACTGATGTATCCTGAGCCCTCAGCCAACTCTGACGACGCAGATCACCCCCGCAGGTCTTCCCAGTCCCTGGACAACCCCTCCCACGACCCCCAGAGGAGCACTGTATGTCACAAATCTGTGTCCCTCCAGAACGTCAACCCTGCAAGCCCTGAATTCTCAATCAGCCCGCGCTCCTCAGATGGGCACTGAGGATCTTCTTCTGTCCGGTGCCAACCTTTTCCATGCCGCCAAGTGAACTACTCCGCTGCAAACACGTTCTACCCTGACCCAGCGCTTCCCACCTCCATGCATTTGCCAGCGCCATGCCATCTTTCTAGAAAGCCCCCACTCACGTTCACATTCTCTATTCGCTCACTTAGTCAACAAATATTTGCCGAGCCTCGACCAAGTGCTGGAAAATCTCAGTAGGTCAAAATCCACCAGCCCCCTCCTTCTGAAACAGCCCCTCACCACTCCCCCACTGAGCCTCTCGGTCACCCAGCCCGCTCACACCCAGAGGCATGGGTCCAAATCTGTTTCCCCTTTCAGAGCCCATCTGGGGAGGGGCCCGGGTTCATCACTGGTATCCCCAGCACTCAGTTCAGGTCTCAAGCCAGAAGATACCTCCAAATATGAAGCTAGGCCAAGCGTAGGATTCCAGGCTGTGGAGAGTAAGAGCCAGGGTGTGGTTCTTGGGAACAAGGGTCTGGGCCCCAGAAGCCCATGGAAGGAACTCTGAGACTGGTCAGGGTGGCCCTCAGTCCCCATAAATACATACCTGAGTGGTCAGGGGCAGCTTTTCCCTCTCCAGTCACCCCAAGGCCCAGCCCACTCAGTAATTTCTTATCACTGGATTGGTTAGAATATTTTTACAATTTAAAACACAAATACGGCAGGGTCAGGTCTTGGCTGGGGAGGGAAATTAAGAGGGTCACACTGGGCACTGCCCCCTCTCAGTCAGGAGGTTGGGGGCGGCAGGAAGTGGCTGTTTTCCTAAAGGGGGCAGTCAGTAGGGGCTGGGAGCCCCTGGCTGGAATTTTCACCCCTGACAGAACAGGCCAGGAGTCAAAGAAGTGCCCCAATCTCCCCCTCACCATGGCTTAAGACCCCAAATGAAGGGTTCATCTTGCTGGAGTTGGTTGGGGTGGGGGTGGAGGGAGCAGAAGAGCTAGAGGCAGGGATGATAGGGGCGGGGCCGGGCCAGGCATCTTGCCCTGCTCCAGCCACCTGGCTGTCAACCAGAGCTTTAGTTAACACCCAGGAGGCAAAAAGAGTCTGGAGCTTAGGAAGCCACGGGGGAAGAGGAAGAGGAGCTGAGAGAGAGAGAAGAAAAAAACAATGGCTTAAGCAAGCCATATCAGCCAGTGCCAGCACGGGAGGCGTGCGGAGAAGCACAGGGAGGCTGCCCAGGAGGGGACAGCCAGCCGAGGCCGAGGAGGCCACCGCCAGGACACAGCAGGCCCCACCTCGAGTGCACGCCCCCCACTCACACGCACCCAGCACCCCACCCCCACCAGTGCCCCCCTCCCCGAGGCTCCCGCCCAATCAGAGGCCGGGCACGCAGGGCACGGTGCCCCATCCCCAGTGGCGACTCCTGGGCAAGAGCTCTTACCTCGAAGGACCTGGGGATGAGTCCAGGCTGCCAGCAGGACTAAGGCGAGTCAGAAAAGCCTGCCTGGGGCTGAGTGGGCCAACAGCCACCAGGGTCCCCTCCAGTCCCCGCCAGTGCACGTTTACATCTCCATGGGGAACGCTTTGGCCCACGAAGGGGCTCTAGGATGGAGAGAGTAAGAAGGCTTCTGGGGCCCAAACAGGACAATGCCAGGACCCAACGTAGAGTGCCAGGCTGGGCGGGGCTGATTCGGATCCCCAGGATGGTAGTGAACTCTGAGCGGCGCAGAGGATGACAGGAGCCAGACTTCAAAACCATCATGCAAAGCACAGACAGCCTCTGGCCCCAAATCCAGGAAGCACATATTTAACAGGCTAGGGTCAAAAGGTCCCACAGGTCAGGAGCCTTTGCTTGGCTGCTTTGAGCTGAGAACGGCCGCCGGCCATGTCACTCGCAGCAGGAGCCCACCTGCCAGGTCAATAAAGAAGGCCTGGGTGCCCTCCATGCCTCACCAAAGACCAGGGTCAGTGGATGCCCTCGAAGTAGAAAAGGGCTGTCCTGAGACTTAGAAGACGACCTCCATCTCTGCCACAAAATCCTCCTCTGTGAAATGGATAAGAAACTTGCGCACAGGTCCTGCATTCTCACAACGTGGCTGAGAGATTGCAGAGGGATAATGGATGCGCAAGTGAGGATAAAGCCTGAAAGCTGATATTACCATTGACATTACCATACTCCAGACATCCAGGTAGATACTGACTGTTCCAGCCACCACACCCCTCCACGCAGCGTCCCAGCTGAGATCAAGACTTCTAACTGCACAGGTTCACAGCGCGAGTGGCAGGAAACAAAGCATATGGATGGGGGTTGCTTGGGATCCCGGCAGTTACAACCCCAGGGAAGTCCATGCTGGAAGGACTCAGGAGCGACCAGAGAAGGCTTCCTAGAGGAGGAAGAACTTGCCTGGGAAGCAAGGAGGATGAGGAGCCTGCAGAAGTCCTGACCCTGACCCTTCCTTGGGCCTCCCACTCCCTGAGACACTGGGTTCTCTCCCTCTCAGGGGCACCATCTTGGACCACAGCTTCCCATCCCATCTTCCACAGGACTGGCTGGGTTGGCAGTTAGGGGTGTGGGGAGGTTCCCTCAGGCAGCCAGCCAGGTCCAGAGTGTGGGAGGAGACTCACACGGGGAGGGGGTACAAAGCACAACCACAACCTCAATGCAGAGAGAGGCACGCGGGGCACGGCTCTATGCAGGGATGGGGCACCAGGCCAGGAGACGCCCCTTCCCATCCCCGGCCTCTAGGTCTGGTGGGGTGCGCCTTGCGGGGAGTTCTCTTGTTCCAGCCACCGTCTGGAGGAGCAGAAGGCGCGGGGACACGCACGGGCACGTCTCCGCACTCCCCCAACTCAACCTCGGTGTCTTCGGCCCGCCAGCAAAGACAACCTACGGAGCCCCGGGCCTGGGAGTTGTCGCCGCGCGGTCCCGCCTGACCCTGGCGGGGTCACAAGAGTCCGGCGCCTGGAGCGGCTCCAGCGCGGCGCCGCGGGTCTGGGTGGGTGTCCCAGAGACCTGGCGGCTGCGCGACTGGGGAGGCGGAGGCGCACCCCTCCGCCCGCCAGGCGGCGCGGCCCAGCCCGCGCCCCCACCCCACTCCCCTTGCGTTCTCTTCTCTGGAAAGAAAAGCCGGAGTTGCACCCTGAAAGCGCCTCCGTCCCCACCCATCTCAGCCTGCCGCGTCCCAGGAGCTCCACAAAGTTGGTGCAAGTCGCCAGGGCTGCAGCGGCAGGTGAGGGTGAGGCGGGGCTGCGCGGCGGGCGGGAGCACGGTCAAGGCCTGGGGTGCCGAGCGCGCCCCCTCCCAGCCCCGCGCGTGCACGCCCCCCACGGACGCGCACCCAGCACCCCACCCCCGCCGCTGCCCCCGGCTCCCGCCCAATCAGAGGCCGCGCACGCGGCGCCGCCGGCGGGCAGACACCCCGGCTCCTCGGCCTGCGCCTCTGCGGCCCCGGCCCCGGCCCCGCCGCAGCGGCCCGGCCCGGCCACACTCACCGTCCCGGGCGCGCCGACTGCGCGCGGCTCTGCTCCGGGCCGGCATCCCCCGGCTCGGCTGCCTCCGGTCCCCGCTCCGGCTCCGGTTCCCGCTCTGCAGGGCTCGGCTCCGCGATGGTGGCCGCGGCGGCGAGCGCGGCAGGGAGGGCGTGTGTGTGCGCGAGGGCGCGCGGCCTGTGCGTGTGCATGTGCGCGGGACGGTCCCGGCTCCCCCGCGCGCCCCGCTCCTGCCTTCTGTTAGCCACGCCGCGATGCCGGCAGAATCCCTACCGCGCGCCCCACCGCCACACCGCCCCGCGCTCACACTCGCACACACACGCGCACAACCGGGCGCGCACACCCCGGCCGCCGCACACCGGCTCCGCACTCCCGGCTAGCCCTCCTGGGGCGCTCACAAAGGCCCCCCTGCCGGGCCGGCCTGAGCCCTCGGAACGCGGCCCTGCACTCCTCTTCGACCCGCCGCCCTTAGGTGTCCCGCTGCTCTCCGTGGGGACCCCGCGGGCGGCGCCGCTCCCGCATCCTGCCTGGCCGGGCCGCGGCCGCACTCCCAGCCCGAACCCCGACCCTGGTGCCGACTCGGGCTTCCAGTACTCCCGCCCGAAGCGCGGGCCCCTTCCTCTGCGCTGCCGCCCTTCTTCCCCCTTCGAGCCCGACCTCTCCGGCGCCTCCCTGCCTTCTCCCACCTGCCCAGCCCGGTCCTCGGTCTCCCCGCTGCTCTCCGTCTGTCTCGCCGCCGCCCTCTCCCGCGCCCCCTCCTCCCCACCGCCCTGCGCTGCCTCTCACATTCTCCGCATTACAGCGGGTGCCGCCCGCCGCTCGCGGGGCCCTGGGTTCGGGCGCGCAGTGGGCGGCGAGGGGACCCGCCGCGCCCGGCCCGGCCGTCCCCTCCGCTCTCCGCGGCTCCGCGGCTGCTAGCTCCGGCCTGGCGCTAGGGTGGCGACGTCCCGCGCTAGCCTAGGCTGCCGCTGACAGCGCTCATCTCGCCCGGGCTTAAAGGGATAGCGCACCCGCCTAGACCGGCCCCACCCGGGGGCGCCGGGGAGGGGGCCTCGCCGCGCAGGAACATTCCGGGTCGGTGGCGCAGCCGGGGCCGTACAGGCGACGCCCTGTCCGCCGCCGTGGAGCCCGGCCCTCGGGGCTGGAGGTGAGTCAAGGAGAAGGACGGTCGGTAGCTGCCCGGACCACGCCATGCAGGGGGCGTTCAGCAGCCAGCCTCGGAGCCGACAGGCGGTGTGCGGCTGTCGGTGTAGTCTGGGCGCCCTGGACTGCGGGGCCCGGGAGGGGGTCCGGGAAGCTGCGGTCCGAGTCTGAACTGCAGGTGAAGACACCTGTCATGCAGGGAGGACAGGGCTCACGGGGTGGCCTCCCGCTTCTCCTGTGTGACCTTGGACAAATGCGACCCCTTTCTGCACCTCAGTTTACCCCCTTTGGAAGGACATGGCTTCCGTCATCTTTGAGCCCATGTCCATCTCTGACACTGTGTTAAATCCCATAGAAGGGGGAGTCCCAAGGTAGACCCTAAGCCCCTGGAGTCCCACCTCCTCCTTGCTTGTGAGAGCTGAGGCCACTGCTGAGACTGCACTCCTTGCCACCCAGACACTCACCAGGCCTGGTCTGCCCCTCCCTCCATCCACGATCTTCCTTCTCCTGCCCCATCAGGGATCAAGGCAAAGTTGAGTTGATATAGGGACCTACCTTTTGCAGAGCTCCCTCACATCTAAGATCTCCCTGGACCCTCATGACATCCCTGGGAAGTAAAGCGCACCCCTAGGCTCCTGGTCAGCCTGATCCTGGGCAAGTCTGGCACATGACCATTTGGTCTTCATGGACCCCTCCCCGCCCTTACTCCCACACCAGACTGTCCCTTGCTCCCCAGCCCTGCCGGGGGATGCATTTTGCCCATTGTCCAGGAAGTTGCTGTCATGTGTCCCATCCCGTGCCAGGTTCTGGAGACACGTAGATGACTTAGACACATTCCTACCTTCAGAAAATAAGGGAGGTATGATAGAGCTGGGGGGGTGGAGGAGGTCCTGGAGGAGGTGACATTGAAGCCAGGTCGTGAAGGATGAGTAAGAACTGGCCAGGCAGAAAGGAACAGAGAGGGCACCCCCATGCCAGGAGAAGAGCATGTGCAGAGACCTGGAAGTGGGAAACAGGGAGTGATGGGTGTTCTGGAGGGAAGAGAAGCTCTAAATCCTTGATTTGAAGAGTTTCCACTTTGTTCTGGGGCAGCAGAGCGGCCGCTTGGCAAATCCAGGCAGCAGCCCCCACCCTCGCCTTTCAGCCACCACAGGAATATGGCTAAGGGCTTCCCAAGTGCGGCAGGTTTTGCCAGAGGCGGCCTCCTCTTCTGTTCCTCTGGTCTAAGCCCAGATCCAACCTCTAGTACTGTATCCACAACTAGACGCAGCACAGCCTCCCCCTGCTGACGGGAGCTGGGAGTAGGAGAAGCCCAGGCTCTCTGTGGCTGTGATGTGAGTCCAGGAAGGGCCAAGCTCCTGTCCCCACCCATCATGAAGGCGTCCTGTGAAGACCCCACACTTTCGTACCAGGCAGATCCAGTGTCAGTTCCAGCCTCAGTGTCCTGTTCTGTACAATGGGAATAAATGTATGTTGCCAGTAAGGTGATTGGTGGAGAGTCCATGAGGGACACTGCTCCGGAATGGCCCAGCACAGCGGGCACTCAGCAATGACCTCGTCTTCCCTGTGCCTGAGCTTGGCTTTGTGGCCCATCCCAAAGTCCCTATTGCCTCCCCTCTCCCTCCTTCCCTGGCCATTTTCCTTCTGCCTCCCTACTAGGCTTCCCGGGGGCCTCAAGGGAGATGACCTCATGGCTGTTGCCTGCTCTGGCTCAGCACGCCTCCTGAGGAGTCTTCCCAGCGCTTCCAGGTAAGCCCTAGGGAAGCCATACGGAGACAAACAGCCTTTCCCCAGAGTCTCTGACATCCGTGCAGAGCAGCGATCCTAGTCTGCATCGCCAGCCACGTCCCACCATCCAGCTCTTCCGCTGACTTCTGCTGTCTTGGGAGCCACATAGCCTTTTTGTCCATGCTTGGGAACTTCTGCCCAGCTATGCAGTGCAAACTCAAATAGGTGGCCTACCTTCTCTGAGCCTTAACTCCCTCCCTAAGAATGGGAGCAAGCTGGTATGTGCCATGGGAGGGATGAACCTAAGTCTATGTCATTTATTCTCCCCTGCAAGCCCAGGCCTAGTCCCTCTACCCAGGAGTTCTGCACGTAGGCAGTCAGGTACGGAGGCCTCTCTGGGATCCCCTTGTGTCCTGCCCTTGTGCTGGCGGCCAGTGGCTGTCGCCACCTCTTTCAGCAGGCTTTACAGAGAGGCATGGCAGGAATAATGACTGGGCCCACTTCACGGCCAGAGCAGTAGCAGGTGGGGGCCGGGGACAGGGACCAAGGACCAGACCAGCTGGGCAGCTCCAGGAGGGAGCTCCTCGACTAGGGGCTGATGACAGGCTGCTTCCCACCACAGAGGCTGGGTCAGTGACCCCACAGTGCCTCTCCAGGGCCACTCTGCTGTTTCCAACCATCTCCACAAGCCAGTCATGGAGAACGCTGGCTGTGTCCCAGATCTAATCATCACGCCAGGGCTGAGGGAGTGGGGAGTCCAGCAGGGATTGAGGGAGTGGCCCACGTGGAATCCGAGGAGGCAGTGGGTGTTTCCCACCCACTTCCTCTAAATCCCCCGGTTTCCTAATCCAGGCTGAAAAGTAGGTCACCAAGGGTTCAGAGAAATGCCCCGCCCAGCTGAGCTGCCTCTGAACACATCCAGTCTCCTCACCACGTCTCTCCCGACCTGTCCCCACCACCTATTGGTTTCTATACGACTCTCAAGTCCTTCTATCCCTAAGCGGCCTGCCTCAACCACCTCTCCCCACCCTGACCTCCCTCCTCCTCTGCCGAGAGTGCAGCCGGGAAATTTTCATTCATTTGCTCACCCTCACACTCGTCTTGGTGTTATCATTCCCATTTCAGAGAAGAAAAAACAGAGGCTCGGGGAGGGGTTGTAGGATCTGAACTGAGAGCCGCCATTCTTTATTCTTCCCATGAACATGCCCATGGGCCCACTTCATGCTACACACTGTGCCAGGCATGGGGAATAGCTGGCAGAGACCTTAGAGTCTAGAACGAATCATCATGCAAACAAACGTAAAGTGACAACTGGGACACGTGCTACGAAGAGCTCTGTGGGGACCTGGTCTGGTCTGGGCATTCCTGCAGGATGTGACATTCCACATAGCACCAGAAGGTTGAGTAGACAATGACCCAGAGAACTGGGGACCCCAGAGAGAGGGGATAACATGGGCAACGGCCCCATGGTGGGATGAAAGACAGAAAGTCCATGTGGCCAGAGCATGAGGAGAGAGGATTAGAGATGGGGGTGCCGGTGGCACGGGTCAGGGCAACAGGTTCTAGTGAGACCAGCGAGGAGTTGGGTTTTTATCCTGGAGGTTCTGCTGGCCCTGGAGGTTCAAAGCAGAGGACAGTTCCACCTCTGTTCTTCCAGCTATCACCTAGCCCACCGCTCTGCACCCAGGGACCACTTCCACCCTCTTCGCTGATGCCCAGGCCCTGGCACAAGGTAGACATCCTGGGGACTCTGAGTGAGCAGCGTCGTGAGGAAGCAGGAGGCCTTGGACCCGCCTCTTGTCACATGCTAGCTGGATGCCCCCGGGCAGCACCTGCGCCTCCCTGTCCCCAGGACTGTGAAGAATGGTCTGACGGTCCTCTGCTATCTCTAGTTGATCCTGGGCCATAGCCTGTAACAAGGGGATGGAGAAGACACAGTGTGACTCTGCCCAGGCCAGATTCCAGGGCCTTGGCACTGACGTGGGCACAAGGGCTGCTTGAGGCCTGCTGCTGGCCTGTGCCTTCCCATCCCTCCTCTGCCCTCGAGCCTGCCTCACCTAGCCCCTCCCAAGGAGGGCACTCCAGGAAGCTTTCTGCCTGTCCCCACCCCAGACCTCAGCTGCACCCTCACCCATGTCTCCACCAAGGTCTGGCAACTGCATCAGATGCCCAGGAGTCCCTGCTGGTCTGTAGGTGCTCAGCTGCACCACTGGGCCTCCGGTTTTCCATCTGTGGAAGGGTGTGGTTCTCTGTTCTTCCTGTCTCCCTGGATAGGAGAGGACGGTGGGATCTGAAATTCTTGTCACAACCATCGGCTGCTCTGTCCAGCATGCTCCTTCCTATCAACCATCCTCCTACAACCCTGAAGTCAGCACCACTGTGTGTCACAGACACCCCAGCTGACCCCATAAAACCTTCCCTGCCAAGTTGTAGCCAGCTGCGGCCCCCGAGTAGGAGTGTATCACCGTCGTGAGCATCAGTAGCAGAGACGGGATTATAGAGCCCGTTAACAGCTGGAAAACTGGGGCTCCAGACAGAAGGGGCTGGCCCAGGCCACCACCACAAGCCCTCCTATCTCAGTCCATGCTAGACTGCCTGGGCGGGCCCAAGGAAAGAGGACTGCGTGGGGTGCTGTCTCCCATCCCCAGTGTTCCCTGGCAGGTTCAGAAAGCAGCTGCTCCCTCCCAGGTGACACTGCACTCTGCAGTCTGTGTGAGGAGCTTCTTCTCTTGTGTGAGTTGCAGTTTCTGCTTGGGAGGCTGCCTTACTTTGTTAGGGGACCTGCCTAAGGAAGCGGGAATGGCCCTGCAGGAGCTGTCCCCAGGTCAGCACAGGGCTGGGAGCTCAAGGAGCAGGGGCCAGGCCAGCTTGTTGAGAGGGCCCAGGTCGATCCCCGGTCTGCCACATCAGCTTTTTCTATACCAATCACTCCCACATGAAACGTGGGGAGTGTTTTGCTGTCCACAAGTCTAATTGCACGTGTCTTCTCAGGGAAGGCTCCCTACAGCCAGGGAAACAGGAGCAGGGATTATCCACACTGTACAGATAAAGAAACCAACGCACAGGGTTATGGCCATCTGGACGCTGGAGCCCTGCAGTCCAGCACGGTTGCACAACAGGGCCCCGGGAAAGGGTGGTGCCGGAGGCAGCAGGGCCGTGGGAGCTGCAGGTGTTGGGGATCTGGGCAGAGTGTGGACCCTGCCTGTTACTGAGAGATGGGACTGGACTTGTACTTTGAGAGGCTGGGGAGTGGAAATGGGGGTGGTATGTGGGAATTTGGGGAACTGACCGGCCATGCAGTTCCCACTCACCAAGGGTGGGCCCTGTGCCAGGCTCACCGAGTCTGTTCTCAGGGAACAGAGGCTGTGGGCAGACAGACAGGCACATGGATAGCCTATCTGTGGACGCACCCAGGAGAAGGCCAAGGTTCCAAGTTCTGGAGTGGGCACTGTGTTGGGGTGCGGGCTGGAGGTCAGCACGGTCACAGAGCTGAGAGTCAGGAGCTATGGAGCCTGGACCTGAAGAAGAGAGGGCCTGGTGACGCAGCTATGCAGGCATCAGTGGAATCTGGCTCTCCCTGAGAGGTGAGAGGGGCTGGTTCACTGGGCAAGGGAAGAGGGCCTGGGGCATGAAGCGTGTCTCCTCAGTCCTCAGCTCCCACCAGCCCAGGCCTGGCCTGCTGCAGCGGGTCAGGGAGCATGTGCTGGCCACATGGATGTGTTCAAATGCAAGAATGCAAGAAAACAGAAGGGAGAGAGGGAGGAAGGGAGGGGGGACCAGCAGGAGCACAGCCAGCAGCCTATGACAGCGCCTCCACGGTTGTGGGAGGAGCAGGCTGGTGAGCAGGGAGGGGCCAGAGGGGACCCCCAGGCCTTTTGAGCAGAGTAACTGTTTCCTGTGAGCTGACCCCTGTCAGACTTCACAACCTGGCTCCAGGGAACCCTCACCTAGACACACTGCGAGCAGTCGCTGGACACAGCTGCCCTGGAAGGGCAGGAGGGCTGCAGTCTTAAGGGGCATCTGGGCAGTGCCCTCCTCCCCTGCTGCTGGGATGCCATGGCTGACAGGCCTCAGGTGGGTACCCTCCCCTTGGCGAGGGGGCAGAAGAGAGAGCCTCCTTCCCAAGGCCTTACTCTTCCAGGGACAGCTGCATCCAATGACTGCTTCAAGCAGGGGATAAAGGCTGTCCCTCTTGTCCCATCTCAGGACACCCCTGCAGAGACAGCTCAGATCCAGAGCTCCTCACAGAGTCTGCCTTGTGAAGGCAACATGGCCCAGCCCCCCCGCCCCATCCTGCCTGCCTCCACGTGGATCTCCCTCAGAGTCTGCTTCCTAGGGAGCCAGCCTGCCCTCACTGGCGTTATCACCCCCATATACCCATGAGGGAACTGAGGCACACAGGTGTTACGTGACCTGTCCATTGTGCCCAAGGTTGCCCAGCTGATAACTGGCAGGCCAGGGCCCAGCTGGGGAAGGAGGATACCAGGGCCCTGTGCTAACTGGAGGTAGGTGGGAGAGGTCAGTCCCTAGGGAAGGCTGGCCCAACCCACAGGCCAGCGCTAGAACTTGCAGGGACCTCTTCCATCTGCCCCCTCTCTGCATTCCACAGACGGAGAAACAAGTCAGAGAAACAACAAGACTTGCCCAGGCTCATGATGTCAATTAGTGATAGCCCCAGGAATATTCTCTAGAGTTCTGCCTTCCGGCCCAGCGTAGGTGTTACC
This sequence comes from Cebus imitator, assembly GCF_001604975.1. Taxonomy (NCBI): domain Eukaryota; kingdom Metazoa; phylum Chordata; class Mammalia; order Primates; family Cebidae; genus Cebus; species Cebus imitator. Next base: position 31,116 of record NW_016108314.1, read on the forward strand.
CTTGGAGCAGAGTGATAGTCACTTCCTGCCTGCCCCCCTTTCCAAGCGCTGCACTGGGTCTCAGGGTCATGAGTCTGGCTGGACTGAGCTTTACGCCATTTCCCGAGGCCGGAATGAGGTGCCTGTGGTTCCCCTGGCTCTTCACAGAGACCTCTGCAGCAGCCGGAGATGTCCAGCCCTGGCATGAGGGTGGGATGTACTGGGCCGGGTGGGCAGGCGGGCATCTGACTGGCACAGCGGAGCAAACAGACGGGAAGGAAATCAATTTGAGTGTTTGATTAATTTTAATTTTTAATTTGCAGGGAGAGGAACACACCCCATTTGACACTGCATGCTTGTTGTGAGCTGCTGGCATTCACCGTGGCTGCCACCACTGTGGCCTGGCATGCCCAGCGGCTCCCTGCCCTTCTGGCAGGTGAGCCCATCCCCTGCACGGCAGACTGAGCTTCTGCAAATCTGGGAGAACGGGTCCCTCGCAGGGGCCTCCACCCCTTCTGCCTAGGAGAAAAGTGTCTACTGAGTCCCCTCTGCGTGAGATGACTGGGGCCAAAGATGTGCCCCCTGGAGAGGAGCCCGGCCGGGCAATGTCTATGCCGAAGTCAGGGTGTGGGAATGGGCTCTCAGACGTGGCGGCAGAGCAGTTTCCGAGGCAGGGGAGGCTGAGCACACCTGCCTCGCAGGTACTGAGTAGTTGCCCAGCCTGCCTGCGTTCGTGGGCGGCCCTTCACGTAGGGTCAGACCTGTCCCAGCACTGGAACACTCCTTGCTCTGTGTCCCGCCACTTTGAGAGTCAGAGCTCTGCTGTCTCTTGGTTTATCTGGAACTTGACCGTGCCTGGGCTGGGGAAAGTTGGCCTGAACTGGGAGAGACTAAGTCTCCCGCTCGACTCTGTGGTTCCTCTCCCGCTGCCAGGCCCCAGTCCCTGAGAGCAGTATCGTAGGAGGTTGAGAGCAGCGGCCCTGGAAGGAGGCGGGCCTGGCTGGAGCCGTGGCCCTGCCACTTATTAGCTGTGTGACCCTGGGGAAGCCACATAATCGTGTTGGGTGTAGTTTTCAGGCATCCTTCCAACTGTCCTCCAGGATTCACCTGCTCTTGGTGCCTTCAAAACACGAGATCCAGTGGCCTCCTCCAGGAAGCCCTCTGTCATAAAGCCTCCTTTTTTCTCCACCTCTACTACTTTCATCTCAGAACATGAACTCTCTCTGACCCCTTCTTGGCCCTCAGTCGTCTGACTTTGTGCATCTCACCTTCTGTGTAGAGTGTGTGCCAGAGACAGCATGGCCTTTGAAGCAGGCATCCCTGGTTCAAATCCCAGCTCTACTCTACGCCTGCTGCCTAGGCCTATCCCTTGAGCACCTCAAATGCAGTGGATCCAAAACTGAACTTATCATCCCTCCCTTTTTTCATCTCAGCAAACAACACCCACACTTACCAGTTGCTCACGCCAGAGAGTTAGGAGCCATCTGAGACTCTCCCTCTTTCCTGCCTCATTCCCTGTGTCCTATTCTGTCCCTGTCCTTGGCTACATACCCCCTGATGGAGCAGGCAGAGGGTGGGGGATGGGAATTATCTCTTTACTTCCTTGCATGGCAGGGCTGAAGGAACAGCCAGCCCTCTCGTCCCACTTTTCACATGAGGACACTGAGGCTCAAAGAGGGTCAGTACCTGCCTTGGGCCTGATGGTGAGTTGTTCATAGCAGAGCTGGACTGAGAAGACAGATCTCCTGTGCGACCGAGGTGGGCATCCTGGTCAAGGCCAGGCCTTGTGACAGTGGCAGAAGGAGACATGATGTCCTGAGCCTCTGGCCCACTTCCCCTACACCGCAGGCCCAGAGAGTTTGCAGGGGAGGAACAAGGGAGTGGGGTTATGCTCAAGTTCCTGGGCAGAATGAATGATCTACTAGTGAGAGTTCACGAAACCAGATAGCGCGGGATCCAGAACCACATCATCAGGGGTGACCACAGCCTGGCTCCCGGGAGATCTGCTTGAATGTGGCCACAGGAGCAAGCGAGGAAAAGCCTCAGCCGCGGAGCCAGTGGCCATCCCCTGTGTCCCCCCACTCAGCTCTCACAGTAGCTGAAATTCCCCTGCTGCGTCTGGCCCAAGTGCAAATTAATGCCTTCTCTGCCCAATGGAAGAGCTGGTACGAGGGTGGGAGAGAGGGCAGGAAGAGGAGTCAGTCAGGCTGAGGGTCCCATAGGGTACCCGGGATCACTGGCCTTAGCCCCTTTGTTGAGCACCTTCTGTGTGCTGGGCACTATGCCAAGTGTTTTGTAAGATTTAGCTCAATTCTCCCTCCCTGCAGCTCCAAGGTTCTCCTCCATGTGGCGCAAGCATCACCCAACCTTTCTGGGTCTCATTTTCCTTCTCTGTAAGATAAAAGCATAATCATATCCGGTGGACTCACCCAGTGGCCACAAAAATTTTTTTTAAATCTTAAAATTAGTAATAATAACCACTTCTAGAGGCTATTGGATGATTAAACAAGAACATGTGTATAAAGTGCTTCCTACAGTGCTGGTCACAAAGTACATGCTAATTAAATGCTGATTATAAATGAACTGACTCACGTGGTAAGGCACACAATCTGCTCAGTTCATGCTTGTCAAATCTGAGCTGTGACTAAGGTAAATGCTTTGCCACTTGCCCCTGGAATGGGGCAGAGCCGGGGGTAAAGAGGGGTGTCTGGCCAGGGCTAAGGGACAAAAGAGTTGCCCAGAAATCCAGAGCACTGACAAGGCAGAGAGAAGGAGTGAGGCCGCAAGAAACAAGCCACCAGAGACCAGCCCCCGATCTTGTCTTCTAAAAGCCTTTCTTTCTGAAGTTTGGGTCTGGGTGGGCCAGATCCAAAGCCTCCAAGTCCTCTGGAGCTTCCAAGCCTCGAAGTCAAGGAGAAGGAAGGAAAGCCTCACCCACTGGGAGGGAGAGGGGAGTGGCAAGACCCAAAGTGAGACGGAGATGGCAGGCTAACAACCACGTGACCGCCACCACTAGGAAGCACTCACAGCAAGCACACGTGCTCATGTTACTTCTCTAAACAACCACATCAAGGCACTGTCAGACCCATACACGAGGCTATGACTCGCCAAGGTCGTGGCCTGTAAACCTCAGAGCCAAGATTTAAGCCTGGGTCTTTCTGGCTGTAAAGACTGTGCTAGGAACCACCATGAAAAAGTAGGAAGAAGGGGAAGATGGTGCCGAAGCTCAGCCTCTCCTCAAGGTCCCAGACTCCCTGGCCCAGGACGGTGGGGCCTCCAACCTCCCAAACTAATACTTTCTTAGACAGTGTGCGGACACTCCAATGGCTTACGAGCCCGAGGAATATCTGCCTCTTCCCAGCCTTTCACCCTGGAGGAAAGACCAGGGGTACCATGGGAAAAAGCTGGCCATGCATCAGAATCGGGGCAGAATATCTGGGGTAAAAAATGAAACATTTTTACAACAGTAAATACATGCCAACCACTGCTCTAAGTTTTATATATATATATGTTTATAAAAAACATAACTTTCATATGAGAATTAAATTAAACGTATATATGTTTAATTCTCACAATAACATATAGAAGTACTTTATCATCCCCATTTTATAGATGAGAAAACTGAGGCACACACTGCTTAATTAATGCACCCAAAGTCTCACAGCCCGAGAGTGGCAGAGTCCAGGTCTAATTTCAGGCGGTGAGGTTGCCCAGGCTGTGACTGTAATAATTCACCATCCTGCCTATCAAAACAACCAAGGACTGTGCTCAAGCCCAGAGCCATGCAGGGTGGTCCTGGGGATAAGATTTGACTTACAGCTATTTGCTCACAATTTTTAGAATGCAGAAAGTAAGACACCTGTAGCTTTGCAGACTCGGCCCCAGAGCAGCAAGCTGGGCTGCTCCTGCTGTTGCCCTTGCTCCAGGAGATGTAGCCCCAGACAGTGAGGCCAACCCACTGAATGACTTCGGCAAGTCACGTTCCTCCAGGACCCAGGCCCTACGTACTCATATGATGGTTTCTCAGGACCAACCGGTTGTTTTTTTTTTGAGATGGAATTTCACTCTCGTTGAGCAGGCTGGAGTGCAATGGCGCAATCTTGGCTCACCACAACCTCCACCTCCCGGGTTCAAGTGATTCTCCTGCCTCAGCCTCCCCAGTAGCTGGGATTACAGGCATGCGCCACCACGACCAGCTAATTTTGTATTTTTAGTAGAGATGGGGTTTCTCCATGTTGGTCAGGCTGGTCTCCAACTCCCAATCTTAGGTGATCCACCGGCATCAGCCTCCCATAGTGCTGGGATTACAGGCATGAGCCACTGCACTCCTGGCAGAACCAGCCAGTTCTAAAAAACCAGCCTTCTCATCCCACTCGCCTCCTGGAGGCCAAGGCGCTCTCCAAGGTTCTGAAATACCTTTCCTGGCTGTAGGCCAGGGATCTGGAGACCCTAAAGCTGACCTGGTTCTCTAAACATGTTCTTTAAATCCAGGCAGAAAAATCGACATTTTGGACTTGGACTGTTACTCTAAACACACGGGAAGAGCTGTTTCTTAGATTCACCCATCTCAGCAAGAAGAGTCCCTTTGCGAAGGTCACAAATTAACGTACCTCCCCTCTTCCCTGTGGGTGGCTCCGTTCCCATCTGAATTTCTGTGTAATGGACTTGCCTTAATGACACGGGCTGGTCTGTAACCTCAGAATTGGGGTGAGTGCAGCAGGAGGTGTTTAACCCGGGGCTCAGTAAATGTCATCAGCTGTCGTCATCACTACCACTATTGTCATCTGCCCTGGGCAGCCCCCTCTTCTGGGACACCAACCACAGCCTGTTGTGCACCCCCAGCTTGCAGCTCCAGAAAGCACACCCAGGGAGAAGGTGGTGATCTTCATCGTCTTCATCACTATCTTAGAAAGGCGGTCAGATGGCAGTGTTCTGGGAAAAGGGGAAGAGGGCTCTCCCTTTAGAGGTTGCCAGCTGGGACACAGGACCTCGTTAATCAGTCTCCACTGCAGAGTAACAATGCTGGCTCCGCCAATGGATCCAGGGGTCTTCAACTCCTCATTTCAGAGGCTCCCTTTGTGCTAAAGCCCCATGCTTTGGAGACCTGAAATATTCTTGCCCCTCTTGTGCTTTCAAGCTAAAACTCGGTGAAGGTCTAGACAGGTTGCAGTGAGAGGTTCTGGTGGGGCAGCCCCACGAGATGTCTCCACGAAAAACTGACTATGAGGCCAGCTGTTTCCTCCACACCCCACCTATCTGGGCCCCCAGGCTCCCTAGCCCAGTTAGAAACCAGGCAGCCACATTCTAGCTATTGAAGAAGACAGGGGCCCTCTCCATTTAAGGAAGGGGCCCAGCTGATGGGGAAAGGGCTGTGCACCCACAAGCGTGGGGGTGGGGAGAGAGGAGGAACTATGCCTCTTCTCTTTGCTTCCTCACCCCCACATTCTCCCAGTTACGCCAGCTTGGAAGGACGAGGCCCAGAGCAAATGGCCCTCACTCTTGTCATCACCTCTAGCCCCAGCCAGCTGGGACACAGGACCTTGTTAATCAGTCTCCATTGCGCAGTAACTATGCTGGCCCCACCACTGGATCTGGGGACCTTCAACTCCTCCTTTCCGCAGACCCTTACTGTACACCGTGTTCCTGATCTGTACCAGGCCATTCTCTTACACACAGTCTCATTTGATCTTTATGACAGCATGTGGAAGTAGAGATTTTACAAACGAGGAAACAGGCTCAGAGAGGTCAAGGCATTTTCCCAAGGTCACACAGCTGAGAAGGGTGAATCTGGATCTCCAGTCTGCCTTTTTGCAGCCTGATGAGAGCAGCTCTCCCAGCCCTGCCTCAAATGGTTGACCCCACAGGCTGACCACAGCACCTCTACCTAAGGAAAATAACCCACATTGAGGTGTCAAAGGGAGAAGGAACGCCTGGCCTGGCACTGCTTACATCTGCTCTGGGACAAGCTGTCCATCTGGCTCCCTGGGCCCTCAAGGAAAATGCCATTTGGGTAATGGTCCTGGAGAGGAAAAGTAGTCACCCCCAAGACACAATCTCTTCCTTGCTCCTGCATGGCAGGGAGTCAGGCACCCAGCACACGGCCGGGGCTGACAGCGAGAAACAGAGAGGGGGTCCAGGAGAGCGCTGTGCCCTTCTTCCCACCCACTTGACCACAGGCCACTCCCTTGACTGGGCCCCTGAGAAAGACTCATCCTAAAATGTTCATATGTTCTGAAAGAGTCAGGGGTCACAGGTGTCACTCATGTCCCGGGAGCTAGGCAGTTAAGAGGAAGTGGGCCCCCTGAGAAGGGGGAGGGGAGTGCCACCCCACATAGGCATACAGTCTCAGGACTGCCAGGCCTCTTGATTTTCAAGAGAAGCCAAAATTCAGTCTTTGTTCAGAAAATGCCCATTTTAAATGTTGGCCACTAATTCAAATTTTTTTAAGTACGGGTGTGGACCAAACACTTGCCATCTCTGGCTTCTGCCCGTAGATGTTCCTACTGACCGAGGCTCAGTGGATATCAGCACAGTGTGGGCCCAGCACTTCCCAGTACCCAGAGCCCCTTTGCTGTGGTTTGAGTATTTCCATCACCTCCAAAATTCCCAGTGCTACCATATTGAAAGGTGGGGCCTTTGGGAGGTGGTGAAGTCAGGAGTGCTTTGCCTTCATAAATGGATTAGGACCTTTATAAAAGGGCTTGTGGCTGGCTGGGCACAGTGGCTCATGCCTGCAATCCCAGCACGTTGGGAGGCTGAGGCAGGTGGATCAGTTAAGGCCAGGAGTTTGAGACCAGCCTGGCCAACATAGTAAAACCCCATCTCTACGAAAAATACAAAAAAACAGCTAGTCATGTTGGCGCACACCTGTAATCCCAGCTACTGAGGCAGGAGGATCACCTGAACCTGGGAGGTGGAGGTTGCAGTGAGCCCACATGGCCCCACTGCACTCCAGCCTGGGCAGCAGAGCAAGATTCAGTCTAAAACAAACAACAACAGAAAAAGGGGGGACTTGTGGGAGTTGTGGGCATGGGATCACCCTCTTTTACTCCTCTACCATGAAAAGACATCACTTACCTCCCCCAGAGGATGCAGCCTTCAAGGTGCCACCATGGAAGCAAAGGGCAGCTCTCACCAGACAACAAACCTGCCAGCACCTTGATCTTGGACTTCCAGCCTCCAGAGCTGTGAGAAATGAGTTTCTGTTCTTTATAAATCGCCCAGTCTCAGGCATTTTGTTAGTGCAACACAAATGGAATAAGACACCCTTTCCACACACTCTCATCTGAGCCTCAGGCATCAAGCTCCCTTTCTAAAGATGTAGAAACTGAGACTCAGAAGGGACAGAGTCTTAAGTGGGTGGGCCCTGACCTCAGCCCAAGCCTCCTCCTGCTACCCCAAGTCAGTGAGCTGATCTCCCCTGCAGCCCAGGGAACACAGACAAGCTCTTTCCTCCTGGGCTCCACCAGATAGAACTGTCCTGAGCACAGATGAGGACACCAGGCTGCTGTGAGCAGCAAGACACCGGAAGCCTGGGGCAGAGGGGGTACTGATTTTACTCAACTCTCCATCCTCAGTAGGCCCTTTTAAAAAAAAAGTTTTGCAACAGAGTCTTATTCTGTCACTCAGCCTGGAGTGTAGTGGTGTGACCATGGCTCACTGCATCCTCCACCTCCCAGACGCAAGCTATCTTCCCACCTCAGCCTCCTGAGTATCCAGGACTACAGGTGTGTGGCATCATGCCCAGATAATTCATTTATCTTATTTCTGTTTTGAGACAGTGTCTCGCTCTGTCATCCAGGCTGGAGTGCAGTAGCGCCATCTTGGTTCACTGCAATCTCTGCCTCCCAGGTGCAAGCAATTCTCCTACCTGAGCCCCCTGAGTATCTTGGACTACAGGTGCATGCCACCACGCCCAGCAAATTTTTATGTTTTTAGTAGGGATGGGGTTTTATCATGTTGGCCAGGATGGTCTCAAACTCCTGACATCAAACGGTCTGCCCGCCTTGGCCTCCCAAAGTTCTAGAATTACAGGCATGAGTCACTTCGCCTAGCCTTAATTCATTTATTTTTTATAGATACAGGGTCTCACTCTGTTGCCAGGGCTGGAAATGGACCTTTTTGATTGACATTCTGTGGGGGAGCAGGGCCCCAGGCCCCAGAAAGGGCCAAACTAGGCTGTAGGTAGGCTGCTGGTGACTTTGGTAGTGGGAATGAATGATGGATTGATTGGATTTCCTCCATTTGGAGGTGATGCTGGCTCTGTTATGTGCAAGTCTCGTTGATATTTTTAATCAAGAAATTGCTCCATTGGCGGGTTAGGCAGGGATGGGCACTAGGCTCAGGGGCCTGGGCTCACAGAAGCGGGGACTCAGGAACCACGACACGGCTCCTCATGAGAGACTGGAGAGGTGAGGAAATCCACAAGCCTAAGACATGGAATCACAAATTCCTTTCTTGTGTTTTACACGCATGCGCACACGTGCCCAAGGCAGGTGTGGAAACACCAGCACATGCACACATGTGTAAACAGGCAGATATACACACATACACTCACAGGCTCCAAGCCTTTGCTCACACTGGACTCCCCACCTGGGACCCCCTCCCCTTCTTTCTGAATCTTCCCATGTCACTTCTTGGGTCCCCTCCATCCCCCACCTCTGGAGCCACAGAAGGGTGCCTGGACCCAGGCTCATACTTGGGGTGATACCCACACCCCACCCTCTTCAGGAGTTCTGTGTGTCAGTGGGGTGTGGGTGGGGGGAAGGCTCCTGAAGCAGGTTCAAGCCCAGGACCCAAGACAGTGCCAGGACCAACAGGGGGGCAGGGAGGCATCCTGAAGCTGTGAGGATGGGAGTGCTGAGCCTGCTGGCAGGGGTCTGATGAGGCCCCTCCGTGAGGAGAAGGGCCTGAAAACACATCTTTTAGAGCCCTCTCCAGAAAGCCCTCCAGGACTGCCATGAGCCAGCTGCTCTCTGCTTCCCCTGAATTCCTCAGCCCTGACTATTGGCAGAACATACTGGATACTGTGCTCAGGAAATCTTAAATCCATCTTCCACCTTTGGGATGAGCTCAGACCCAGGATTGGACTTATAAAATCCAAGCTCCTCCGTGGTGAGGAGGCAGCCTCCTGCACCTAGCAACAGAGATACCAGGCCAAGTATGATTGGTCACTTCACTCTCATGGGAGAGAAGGCATGAGCGGATTGGCTGGAGAAGCCAGTGGGCACTATTCTTAGAAGCAAATCCATGCAAAGAGAGATGGTCAGGCTTGCCCATCTTCAAAGAGGATAGTCGCAGCTGAGAACTCCCCATCTCACCCAGGCAGGCCGGAACAGAGAACTATTCAATGAATGGGTCCCATTTCAGCCACACTCCCAGCAGGTTTCAACCATGGTATTCCCAGGAAAGTGGGCCCAAACTCTCAGTCTGTTCATGGGGCAGAACTATTTGCAATAAAGTGAAAGCTTCTGGAACTCAGAGGGTTAAGCCTAGATTAACCAGAACCAACCTATGCACGTTCCCCAGAGTGCCCCAGCACCCGCAGGGGAGGGTGTGTTTCTGGAAGGTAGGCAGAGTTCCAGCCACATCTGGGAGAAGCCAAGAGCTTGCAAGCCGGAGGGCTTTGGGTGTGATGTGGCCCAGCTGCTACTACACAGATCAGGAATCGGTGGCCCAGAGAAAGGGAGAATTGGTCCTTGGTCACTCGGGTACTTATAAGCAGATGGGCCTGGGACCCCGCTGGTCTGTCCAGGGCTCTTCCCTCTGTACCACCCAAGCCTACAGATCCCGAGTTGGGCCTGGCTCTTGTTGACCCTCATACCTTTGCGTATGTACCCGGGACACCTTCCCCTCCACCTCCACCAGGTAAGCCCCCACCCACTCTTCAGTTTTCACCCTGGGATCACCTTGCCTAGAAAGCCCTCTTGGGTGCCCTCTTTGTTCGTCTTTATGCTCCTGAGGCCTCTTTCATGCACATCACAGCTCTGGTCACACTGGACTCTCACTGTCTGCTTACATGCTTGTCTCCCCACAAGGCGCGACCCCCTGAGAACAGAGTCAATCTGCCCCATCCTCACGTCTCCGCCAGCCTGGTCAGGTCCAGGGCATAGTTAAAGGCTGATAAGTAAATGTCTCTTCAGTAGAGGAACAACAGACTTTGGTATTTTAATCTCACTACCAACCTGATTCCCATTTTCTTTGTGTCCAGCGCTGTGCTTGGTGGGAGAAGGAAGGGGAAGACTGGAGGTCCAAGCCCCACCCTGAAGAGCTTCCAGTCCAGACCAGGGCAAGTGTGTTAAGTCAGGGGCTCAGGCATCGTGCGCTCAGGGTTATTACTCAGAGACCTGGGTGCCAGGATTGGGAGCACTAGACGGGGCTGGAACTGGTTTTCCCCTGGCCTGAGTGCCCATGCAGCAGGCAGACCCTAGGAGGGAGCTGCCTGCTTCCCTAGGTCTTCCCAGCCTGTTGTAAAGCTGTGAGGCCCCCTGCCCTGAAGAGCTCCCAGCCCCCATTGCACAGCTCCAGGGGGGGTTTCTTTTCTTTTTTCTTTTTTTTTTTTTTTTTG
>NW_016108314.1:42557-72483 GCF_001604975.1 Cebus imitator
ACAGAGTTTCGCTCTTGTTGCCCAGGCTGGAGTGCAATGGCACGATCTCGGCTCACCACAACCTCCGCCTCCTGGGTTCAAGCAATTCTCCTGCCTCAGCCTCCCCAGTAGTGGGACTATAGGTGCTCGCCACCATGCCCAGCTAATTTTTTTTTGTATTTTTAGTAGAGACGGGGCTTCACCAATGTTGACCATGATGCTCCCAATCTCTTGACCTTGTGATCCACCTGCCTCAGCCTCCCATAGTGCGGGGATTATAGGCATGAGCCACCGTGCCTGGCCACATCATTCTTAACTCTCACACAAATTCTGGGGAAAATGTGCAATTAGTCCCATTTTGCACACAAGAAAACCAGGGCTCAGAGAGGCTCAGGGGACACAGGTGACACTGTGTCACGGCGGAGCTGGGACTGGAGGGTGTCCTGCCTGACACCAGAACTTTCCATCTGTCCCCCTCTACGGCCAATCACCCTCTGGCCTCAGGGGCTGTAAAGGCAGCAATGGATTAGGTCTGAAGTCGCTTTGGCCAGTCCGATGTGAGCAGAGCGCTGTACAGTAAGGGCCCCTACTCAAGGCAGTGGACCACCCTCTCCTGCGGCAGACACGAGCTGTCTTCTGTGTGCTGCATGTCAGTGTGGCAGTGTGTACATGTGGTGGTGCATACATGTAGCTGTGTGTGCATGTGGCCTTGTGTACATGTGCCACATGAAACAGTTATGCGCCCTGGTCCCCAAACTGCCAGCATCAATTTCACTCATTCACACAGGCACTAAGAGCAGGGACCCTAGGAGTCACACTGCCAATTCACGTCCCAACCCTGCCACCTATCTGTGATCTTGGGTGAGTCACTTAAACTCTCTGTACCTCTGAGTCTTCATCTTTGCAATGGGAATAAGAGCTTCTAAGAGGAAAATTTGCAGAGGTCTCTTGAATGGCCAAGATGTCTGTGGAAACTTATAGGATGTGGGCAAACAAGGCATTGAATCTTTCCTCACAGTTAAGTGAGTTTCTATACAGGACCTGTGCCGGCTAAGTGCTATATTACTTATATTAGCCACTGTATTTTTCAGCGAAGACATACTGAGCACCTGCTGTGTGCCAGGGAGCATGACAGGGGCTGGGCCACAGTGCTAATCAAGACAAGCCCAGTCCCGCCCTCAAGGGGATCACAGTGTTTTGAGGCTCCTCAAAGCGTCTCCTTCCTTCATCCGTGAACGTGCACTGACAGAGGGACAGGGATGACTGGGGCCAACGCGCCTTGGAGGATGGAGGAAGGAAGAGGTGATTGGGGACCCCACCCTCCCAGTTTTCTTCCTGTCACTCTGACTGCACCTTCTCAAGCCGCTCTTGTGCTCCCTGTCCTCTGCCAGCCCCAGTGCTGTGGGGTGCCCAGGACTCTGTGCTCCTGCTCTTCTCCCTTCCTGACCACCCACACCAGCCCACCCGCCTTCTCCCATCTCTGCACAGATGGCCCCTACATCTGTGCTTCAACCCGGCACCCCCAGCCACTCAGTCACCCAAGCCAGCAGCCTGGGAGTCCTGTCTCCACCCCCCCACGCCCACCCCACCCAGCCACTCCCTAAGTGCTATCGACTCTACCTCCGGCATCGCTCTTGAATCCACCCATTTCTCTCCAGCCCCGCCAGGCCCCCCTTTTAGTCCATCTGTAGTAGGTGTTGCTGGTGCCTCACCCAGACCCCGTTTTCAACCCAGGACATTTGTCTACTGGCTGCGGGTGGGGTTGGCTGTCAACAATTCACAGCTGTGCCCTTCTACGGAGCAGTGCCCTCAGTCAATGGGGACCAACATGCCATTTTATCAGGAAATGCCTGGGGGGCTACACTCTCCTCCCAGGCACAACCCTTGATCAGCAGGTATACCCAGGAGCAAAAGCCGCCCCTCATGCCCTGACAGCTCTGCAGCCCAGGGCAGGCACCAAGCTCCCTAGGGGATCGGGTCCAGACCAGACTTTGGCTGTACCACGTCCTCACCTAGGTTCTGCTCCTGTCCCACCCTGCTGCCCTCACCCCTCATGTGTGTCCCTGAAAGTGCTCAGACCCCTTCCCAGCCTTTGCCTTCCAGGAACCCAACCTAAGACCCCATCTCCCATGTGGGACCAGTCACAGTGACATCTCCAGGGAGGCAACCCAGAGGACAGATGGGGCCTGGGCTGGGGTGGAGGGCTTCTGGGGCCTGGGGAGGGGAATGCGCCGCCTTACCCTCAGGCTGGCCTGAAGGAACCAGCCGGGGCCCACCTGGCCTCCCGACGCTGTGATTAAGTTTTGTGCCAGATGACCGACGGGGAGCTGGAGCTTTCCATCCTCCCCTTTTCTTTTTACTTCCCTTTCTCTTCTCCTCAAAGGCTGAGCCCAAGTTAATCAGATAAATTCCTCAGCAGTCGTACCAACACTTTTTCTGAGGTTCAGTCTCCCCAGAGCGACTCATAATTACTCCACACTGAGACATTAAAGCAAAGGGGAAAGAAGAGCAGGAAAAAGGATGTTTTTAATTAAAATATTAATTTTTCTAACACTGATGGCTGCCCAGCGGTGGCACTTCCCCACTCAAGAGACCATCCACTCCATCCCTCTCTTCCTCAAGGTGGAGGACGGGCCTGGGAAAGGCAGCCCCCTCCCTGAACAAAGCCACCTTCCCCCTCCAGCGGAAGCCTCTCTGTCTCCCCTCCCTCACCTGCAAAGTGAGAGGTGGGGCTGCAGGATTCTACATGGGAACAGCAGAGAGAGGCCACAGGCTTTGGAGTCAGCTAGACATGGACCGGCTCAGTCACTGACGATGCATGTGGCTCGCCTAAGTCCCCTCACACTTCTCTACTCTGGTGAGGTCCTCAGGCCAGTGGTGTCCACATCACCTGGGGGCCTGTTGGAAATGCAATTTGGACCTCACCCCAGATCAGCTGAATCAGAATCCATTTTAATAGGATGCCCTGTGATTCATACCCACAGAACCTTTCCAGAAGCACCACTCTGGTCAGTTCAAGCTTCAGCCGTCTCCTCTGGACAATGGCTTAGCTTGCAAAGATCATGAAGTTTTACAAGAAAACAGTTTAACAATCTGTAAAGCAGGAACCTCAACAAAATGTTCACGAGTTTTTAACTGGGGCCGTTCCAGGGCGTGGTGTGAAACCTCATCTCTGGTTCAGGAACTTGACGCCATGAGCCAGAAGCTTTCCTGCTCTCTTGAACACTTTGCTTCCTGCATCTGCGGGCCCTGCCAGAAGTTTCCTGAAGGAACCAAAGAGCTTGCAAGGCAGGAAACCTTGACTGGAGGAAATAGCCACCCACGTCTGAGGCACTGACCATGGTCTGGGTGCCTCCCCTGTGCACCGTGGGCTGGGGCTGCTGGTGGGGTTAGGGCTGCTGTGGGTGAGGGGAGCTCACACTCCAATGTCATGGGGATGGAACTGTCCACTCTAGACAGATAGCAACAGCCATGGGCTCCCGTCTTTACCTTGCCAGTCCTTTCTGGAGTCTTTCCTAAGGACACAATTCACAGTATAGACAAGCTTCACACCAGGAAGATTCATCAGGTTACCTTAAATAGAGAGTCAGTAGGAATAACACTGAGAGCAAGGCTACGTGATTGTTAGTAAGGACGTTTCAAATCATGTGAAAGACTGCAACGACAAGAGAAAATGTTTATGATGTAATATGGGATATGGAAGAGCTATACACTCATCTATGTTTAAAAAAAAAAAGTGTATGTACAAACATACACTTATGCCGAAGCCCTCATTGTGATGCACTCGGAGGTAGGGCATTTGGGAGGGAATTAGGTATAGATTAGGCCATAAGAGTGGGACCCTCATGGTGGAATTAGTACCCTTATAAGAAGAAGACAAAGAGATACCTCCCTCTTCCTTTTTCCTGCACGTGGTTGCTCGGAGGAATGACCACGTGAGCACGCAGTGAGAAGGAGGCTCTCTACAGCCAGGAAGAGAGCCCTCATCAGTCACCAAATCTGCCAGCATCTAGATCTTGGACATTCCAGCCTCTAGAACTGTAAGAAATAATTGTCTGTGGTTTAAGCCACCCAGTCTCTGGAATTTTGTTATAACAGTCCAACCAGATAGCAGCATATTGTAAAAGACAAAACTGAGATTTTAGATAGCAATGAAAAAAAATCCAAAAGCTGATTTAAGACCTGGTTTTATACTAGAAACTTCAGAAGACTAAGGGGAGCAACTGCAAAACCAATAATTACAGGGACAAGAAGAGAAAGAGAAATTCCCCCTCAAGATGACTGTGCAGAGTCAAATTTTAAAACGCATGAAGAAGATTGTTGCCAAAGCAAAATCAACAATTAGGAGGCTTATTTCCTGCAGAAAAAATAAACAATAGGAAAATATTTAAATGACTCAGTAGAAGACTGTTTGGACCCCTTAAAAAACTGAAGGAAGGCTGGGCATGGTGGCTCACACCTGTAATCCCAGCACTTTGGGAGGCCAAGGCCGTGGATCACCGGAGGTCAGGAGTTCGAGACCAGCCTGACCAACATGGTGAAACTCCCACCTGTACTAGATACAAAAAAAAAAATGAGATGGGCATGGTGACCTGTAATCCCAGCTACTTGGGTGGCTGAGGCAGGAGAATCGCTTGAACCCAGGAGGCGGAGGTTGCAGTGAGCTGAGATTGTGCCATTGCACCCCAGCCTGGGCAACAAGAGTGAAACTTCATCTCAAAAGACAAAAACAGAAAACAGACAAAGAGACAAACAGAAACCAACTGCAACTGAAGGAAGCCGGGCACCATGGAGCATGCCTGCCATCCCAGCCAGTCAGCCGGCTGAGGCGGAAGGATCACCTGGGCTCAGGAGTCTCAGTCCAGCCTGGGCAGTGTAGCAAAACCTTGTTCCCTTTAAAAAACACTCAATCATTGGACAAATTTTAGACTAGACATGTCCAAAGAAAAACATAGTGAATTAGAAGCCTATCTTAAGAAATTTACATAGAAAATAGTATAAAAAAATAAAGAGATGAAAAATACGAAAGCTTCATTAAAAAGAACACATAGCTAATAGGAGTTCTAGGAGAAGAGAACGAAGAAATGGAAAAGAAGCAATAGTCAAAGACATAAAAGCAGATCATTTCAAAGAATGAAAGCGAAAGGAAAATTCTCAGATTGAAGGGAAGTGAGCACTGAGTGCCGTGCATCATAAAGACAGCCGAGCCTCTACCTGAACAGATGGTAGAACACTGCAGGATATAAAAGACACAGACAAAAACTTAAAGGTGACCGAGGAGAAAAGACCTGTTACCTACCAGAGAATGACAAGTGACATGGTTTGGATCTGCATCCCCACTGAAATCTCACATCAAATTATTATTATTATTTGAGATTGAGTTTTGCTCAGTTGCCCAGGCTGGAGTGCAATGGCATGATCTCAGTTCACCGCAACCTCCTCCTCCAGTGCCTCAACCTCCCAAGTAGCTGGGATTACAGGCATGCACCACCACGCCCAGCTAATTTTTGTATTTTTAGTAGAGATGGGGTTTCTCCATGTTGGCCAGGCTGGTCTCGAACTCCCGACCTCAGGTAATCTGCCCGCCTCAATCCCCCAAAGTGCTGGGATTACAGGCGTGAGGCACCGTGCCTGGCTTCACATCAAATCATAATCCCCATTGTTGGAGAAGAGGCCTGGTGGGAGGCCAATGGATCATGGGGGTGGACAACCCCCTTGCTCTTATCATGAGAGTGAGTTCTCACGAGATCTGGCTGTTTAAAAGCATGTAGCACCTTCTCCCTCTCTCTCTTCCTCGTTCTCTGGCCATGTAAGACGTGCCTCCTTCCTTTTTGCCTTCCACCATGATTGTAAGTTTCCTGAAGCCTCCCCAGCCATCCTTCCAGTACAGCATACAGAACTGTGAGCCAATTAAACCTCTTTTCTTTATAAATTACCCAGTCTCGGTAGTTCTTTATAGCAATGAGAGAAATGACTAATACAACAAGTTACGCAGACATCGTGCCAAGGAGGAAAGAGGCCAGAAAGACATGGAGCAAACACTTCAAAGTACTGAGTATAAAAAAATGGAGGGTAAAATTCCATTTGCAGCTAAATAATTACTCAAGATTAAAAAGGAAATAAAACCACTGTCATACATATAAAGACTGGAAGAGTTTATACCCAAGAGATATTCACTGAAAGAAGTTCTAAGGATGTATTTCAGCAAAATACAAAGTGAACCTAAAGGGAAAATTAGGATGTGAAAAAAAAAAGGTCAGTGCAAAATTGGTAAATATATATGTAAATTGAGCTATTGATCATTAACTAATAACAATGATAATCATAATGATAATCATAGTTGTGTTTGATAAAAAGATACCACGAAGATTCTAGAAAACATTTTACTAAACTTCTTTACTTGTCCACAAGGATAATAAGGATATTGAACATACGTGGACTTCATTAGAAGAACTTATAACTGTATAGACATATAGCTGTATGTATATTGAAATACAGGTGACTTTAATATCATACTCTCAATGAATGAAACAGCCAGAGAGAACTTAACACAATCATCCAACTAGCTCTACCAGACATACACAGGACCCTCTACCCAGCAACAGCAGCATACACATTCTCAAACACACGAGACCATTTCCAGGATGGACCATATGTTAGGCTACAGATAAACACTCAATAGATTCTAAGAGATACGTATCATGAAAAACATCTTCTCTGACCACAAAGGACTGAAGTTAGAAATCAACAACAGAAGTAAAACTGAACAATTTACACATTTGTGAAAATTAAACAACATATTCTTAAGCAACCAACAGATCAAAGGAGAAATCACAAAGGAAATTGGAAAATACCTAGAGACTAATTAAAATGAAAATGTCACATACGAGAAGTCACAGGACAGAGCAAAGGCAGGGCTAAGGGGGGCATTGATAGTTATCAACATTTACGTTAAACAACAAGAAAGATCTCAAATCAACAACCTAGCTTTACAACTAAACCCAAAGCTACGAGAAGGAAGAAAATACTAAAGATTAGAGCAGAGATAAAATAGAGAAGCAAAAATTAATGAAATCAAAAATTGGTTCTTTGAAAAGACAACAAAATTGACAGACCTTTAGCTAGATGAAGTAAGCAAAAAAAGAGAAGACTCAGATTAGTTTACAACTAAGCCCAAAGCTATCAGAAGAAAAAAAAATACTAAAGATTAGAGCAGAGATAAACAAAATAGAGAATTTTAAAAATAGAGAAAATCAATGAAATCAAAAGTCGGTTCTTTGAAAAGATAATAAGGGCTGGGTGCAGTGGCTCACGCTTGTAATCCCAGCACTTTGGGAGGCCGAGGCGGGTGGATCACCTGAGGTCAGGAGTTCGAGACCAGCCTGAGCAACATGATGAAACCCATCTCTATTAAAAATACAAAAATTAGCTGCGCACAGTGCCAGGTACCTCTGAGGAGGCTGAGGCATGAGAATTGCTTGAGACAGAGGTTGCAGTGAGCTGAGATTGCGCCACTGCACTCCAGCCTGGGCAACAGAGCAAGACTCCATCTCAAATAAATAAATAAATAAATAACAAAATGGACAGAACTTTAGCTAGATGAAGTAAAAAAAAAAGAGGACTCAAATTACTAAAATTAGAAACAAAGGTTGGGACATTACTACCAATTCTACAGCAATAAGAAGGATTTTCACAGTGTGATGAGCATCGCTTCTCGGCCTTTTGGCTAAGATCAAGTGCAGAGTGTGATGAGCAACTGTGCACTAGTACTGGATAGCCAAGAGGGAATAAGCACAAACTCCTAAAAACAAAAATTGCAAAGATTAAATCACAAAGAAAGAGAAACATCTGAATAGATTTATAACTAGTGAGAAAATTAAATCCATAACCAAACATCTCCCAACAAAGAAAAGCCCTGGACCTGAAGGCTTTACTGGTAAATTCCGCCAAATATTAAAAAAAAAAAAAAAGAATGAACACCAAATCTTTGCAAAACTTTTAAAACTGGGAACAGCGTTTTTTAATTAAAAAAATTTTGTTTTGAGATGAGGTCTTTCTCTGTCACCTATGCTGGAGTGTAGTGGTATGACCACAGCCTCCCATGTAGCTGGGACTACAAGCACACGTCTGGCTAAATTTTTATATTTTTTGTAGACCTAGGGTCTCCCTATGTTGGCCAGGCTGTTCTCAAACTCCTGGCCTCAAGCGATCCTCCAACCTCAGCCTCCCAAAGCGCTGGGATTACAGGCATGAGCCATGGTGCCCAACCAAAACTTTTTAAAATAGGAAACAAAGAACAGTGGAGAGCTACAGAGGTGAAATGATTTCATCTACCATAACCGCACTGCAGAGTCTCATCTTTACATTCCGTAAAAGCTTTTCTTCCTGTCTGTCTTTGAAAAGTTATAACTCGTTTGGGTAGTCTCATTACATCTGATTTTTTTGGCGTTTTGAGGGTGGACTTTAGACAGTTGCATGGATGTGTTGATCAAGGGCTTGGGGAGAAATCTTTGCCAAATACTTTTAGGACCCCAGTCTCATGTTTATCCTCCGAGCGCCCAGTGAAGCGGGGGGTGCAGGACCATGGCGGAGGCTCAGAGGGGCAGGCACTTGTCTGTGGTTACGTGATGACTAATGGACAGCTAGAAATGGAACCCAGGTTGCCTACCCTCACCACCCCAGCTTTTCCCATCTCCCCAGACCACTCCCAAGCTGTAGGGAGATTGTGAGGTCTCCTTCCTGGGGCTGATTCAGACCAACCTTGTGGATGAGACCTTGTTCCCCAGACCAGAGACAGGGGATGCCAATGCCCCAGGGGAGGCTGTTTAGCAGTCCATGCTCCCCTCACTG
This sequence comes from Cebus imitator, assembly GCF_001604975.1. NCBI lineage: Eukaryota > Metazoa > Chordata > Mammalia > Primates > Cebidae > Cebus > Cebus imitator. The sequence goes on from NW_016108314.1 coordinate 51,387, forward strand.
TCCCCTGGGGAGTCTGGTAGATCTCAGAAGCAGACAGGGCTGTGGCATTGATGGACAGAGGACTGTCTCCATCACCTGGTGCCTGAGGCTCACCTTTACTTGCAGTCAACGGGAGGATGGTCTTACAAGACTGGAGATAGAGCGTTCAAGGCGGACAGGAAAAATAGCTCTTCTTAGAAAATCATCCTTCTTCTTTGCAGCTGCTTAAAGTGAGGCCCAGCCATCCTTTTGTTAATATCTCCACCTACTTGGGAAGAAAGGTAAATCATTGACAACTGCTGGTGAGAGTGACTTGGCCCAGCACTGCGCTTATAAAACCCAGGACTGGTAAATTCTCTCGTCTGTAAAATGTCCTTCCCCAGAGAGCTTCTAGAGCACACAGGCATCCAGCGATCTGCGGGCACAATTAGAGCAGAGGCTGGAGGCAGCTCTGGGCTCTCTGCTAGCCCAGCTCTGCCACTTCTCTCCCTTTGTGGGCTCCCATTGACTGAGTCAGGATGGCATCAGGTTCCCCCATGAGTTCTGACCTAATGGGTTGGACTCTAAGGCAGGCTTGAAGAGAGTCACCAGCCCACTGGCCTGGGGCTGGTACCATGTTTCCCAAGGGGAAGGAAAGATGCTGCCCCCATTGCCTGGAACTCCTGGGGAGTAGAGGGAAAGTGAGTCCCATCCAGTTCTTTCACACTGTCACAGTCTTGGAAGGAAACATTGTAGAAATTCACATCAAAGACTCAAAAAATAAGTCACAGAGCAGTCAGGGCTAAATGAAACCTCAGAGTGCATTAGGTCAACCCCCCTTATTGCTCTGGGCAGGAGACCGAGGCTCAGAGAGGGCGAGCCCCCTGCCCAAGGTCACACAGTGCGGAAGCAGGCCTGAGTCTGCAGACTCCAGAGTGGCAGCAGCTGCTGGCCCCTCACACACCCGAGGCCTGTGGTCATAGAGACCGACTCTCCACTGCCCGAAGCAGAAGCCTCAGGAGCAGAAGAGAGAGGAAGAGGAGGGGAAAACAGAGCGCCGGGAGCAGGAAGGGGCATGAATTTGCTCAGCCCAACTGCAGCTTGATCAATCGCAAGTGGGGTGTGGCAGCGGAGCGGCTGCTGGAACCGCAGCTCCCCTGAGCCCCATCAGTCAGCGATATAGTAATAAAGTGGCCGGGGCTGGAAAAATGCTATGAGACTCCAGAGAGTTCAGTCTCATCCCGCTGGATTATAGCCCTGTTATCGACACCCCAGGGGCTTGTTCTGTCTCCTTCAACCCAGTTCAGGAGATGAAACTTTTCGGGGGCACCAGGGGTGGTGTGCTGGCTGGCGGGATGCAGCCCAAACCCAAAGGGTGGGCTGGGAGCCGGAGAGGCAGGAGTGGAAGTGGGCTCCGGCAGAGGCATGCCTGCCAGAGATGTCTGGGGTGACCCTGCTCCCTGAGCCCCAACTCCAGTGTCCACTGAGGCTTCAGCTATGCACTGGGCTGTGCCTGGGGATCAGAGGGAGAAGCTGGGGGCCTGGCCTGGGAGTCCGTCCTCACAGCCAAAAGGTTGAAAAGAATAGCAGTGACGGGTGGTCCGGCTGCTGAAATGCAGCAGACAGAAAGGGCCCTGGGGCTTTCAGGGTGGAGGACAAGCTTCCGGAGGGAGGCGAGGCCACACCAGGGCTCAAAGGGTCAGAACTCTGTTGCAGGCTCCTGCTGGCCTCTCCCTCCTCCTCATCACCGCACCCAGGGTCCGAGTGTCCGAAACAGCAGGTGTCCTCCGACTGTAAAACTCTCCCGGCAACCCAGTGCTTCCTGGAAAGTCAGAACTCCATCACATAATAATAATATTCAGCCATAAATAGACATGAAACTCTGATACGTGCTACGACCTGGAAGAAACTTGAAATCATTATACTAAATGAAATGAGCCAGACACACAAGCACACACAGACAAATACTGTACGATTCTACTCACATGAAGCATCTAAAATAGGCCAATTCATAGAGGCATGAAGTAGAATAGAGGTCATCGGAGGCTAGGGAAAGGGGGGCAGGGAGTTATTGTTTAGTGGGTGCAGGTTCTGTTTGAGATGATAAAAAAAGTTCTTGAGATGGATAGTAGTGATGTTTGCACAACATTATGAATGTACTTAACGCCACTGAATTGTACATTTAAAAATGGTTAAAGGCCCGGAGTGGTGGCTCACACCTATAATCCCAGCACTTTGGGAGGCTGAGGCAGGAGAGTTGCTCGAGCCCAGGAGTTTGAGGCCAGCCTGGGCAACATGGCAGGATCCCCGAAATGGCCCTCTGTCCTAGCCACTGCAAACGACTCACGACCTCCCGTTGGCACCGTGTCCTGTCACGGTGCTGTGCCTTTGCACACGCTATTCTCTTGGCCTGGAATTCCAACTCTTCTCTTCCTGGATAACATGGGCTGGTTCGTTAAGACTCCACTGGTGTCCCACCTTCCCAGGGAATTCCCCCACCGACATGTTCCTTACACAAGCAGAGTCAGAGGCACCCTCATCTGGGGACTCACATTTCCTGGGCTGCCCACATCAAGGTGCCTAATCTGTGGGTACGTACAGTGATGCCACCCTCTTGAAGTGGAGCTAGATGAGGCAGTCCAAGACATCACAATAAAGCTTCCAGCATGCCAGTCACCATGGCGCACATCTACCGTCCCAGCCGTTTGGAAAGCTGAGGTGGAAACGCTCCTGAGCCCAGGCATTCAAGATCGGCCTAAGCAACACGACTAGACCCTGTCTCAAAAAAAAAAAAAAAAAGAAAGAAAAGATTTCAGTATCACTTCCAGTAGGTATTCTTAATTAAAGTGGCAACAGGGGACATGGCTGATCAGAGGTAGGACGTGGGTTCTTTCCCCAGCATTTCAGATGTGAATGTAAGCCATGGTTCAAAAGCAGTGGAAGCATTGCTATAACATTAGGGTCAACCTGAATATTAGCTTCCCAAGGGAATGCGGTGATATTTCGGTCCACCAGCAACTGAGAATAAAAAGAGAAGATAAAGACCTGGAGAACATCAAAAGCACATCTGAAGGCTGTAGGCAGCCCATCTCTCTAGGGAAATTTTAAAGTGACCCAACTAGAAGAATTTAAAACATAGGCATTAGCTTAGGAACTTTATGATCTATAAAAATAATATCCACCCATCAAGATCTGGTTTCTCATATTCTATTCCAGTATAGATGATACTGAATTTACATAAATAAAATCATGTCTGCTAGACAGAGAAAGACATAGAGACATATATGACTAGACACACTTAGATCTGTAAACTTGCAATGAGACTTAGACACCGGCACATCTTATATGTCAGCGAAAACAGTCATCTATGTCTCTGCTTCCTCAGCTTGACCATGAGCTCCTTGAGGGCAGGTCCTTCATCTTTGTGGTCCCGGGCTGATAGAATACAACACGTAAAGGAAGGAAATAAACGTCTGCTTTGTAAATGAATGGGTTATTCTTTGCATCTCCAGCACCCAGCACAGTGGGTGTTTCTTGGAGGAAGCTTCTCCTTCACATCTGACATGCGGTCCTCGCCTGCACCTCGGCCCTGCCTCCCGCTGTCGGATGACAGCAGTGGGAAGCAGAAGTTCCTGCACACAGGGGAGCGTGGCGCCCTGGCTCCTCGATCAGCCGGCTGGGAGGGACCACAAGGAAGTGAGGAGCCTCCACCCTGAGAGGCTGGACTGCCCGGGGCCTGGAACCTGAAGACGAGGCCGGAGCTGCACAGAAGTCTCAGGGGGCTGCAGGTAGCTCACACTCTACAGCTTGGAATGACGAAATCGAAGGGAAGTTGCAAGAAGAGACCATTCACAGGAGCCGTGTCCATTACAGCAAACTAATCAGAACAACTCCAATGCCCTTTGAAAGGAAGATGGATACATGGGGGCAGAATCTTTCTCTGGAATACTGTACTATAATGAAATTGAAAAAAAAAAAATGACCGCTACGTACAATAGTATGTGTGAATCTTCTTAACATAATGTGGAGTGAAAAGGCAAATCTCAGAAGACGATACATAACACGATGCCCTTTTTATAAAGATCACAAACAGCATAAATCAGCAACGTATTGCTTAGGCATCCACAGATACGTGGTTGTGGTGGCATGACCCCTGCTCAGTGAGTCTTCTGGTTCTTCCTTCATTTTGGAAGGCATTTTTCCTTCAGGCCCTCTTGAAATTAGGGATAGCCTTGGGAAGAGCTTTGGCCAAAGAAAGTTCAGCACAAGTGCTCAGTGTCACTTTTGAGTAGAAACATCTAAGAGCTTGTACGTATTTCTTATTCTCCTTCTCCTCCCCCAACCAAAGCAAACCCCAGAACTTAGAGTTGAAATGGCATTAGATAGTGGCTGTGCCATGTACGTGCCTGGGTCCCCGAGTGCCTGCCATGGGCAGAGCCTCTGCCAAACTGCACTGGCGGAAGAATAAGCCTCTGTCAGGGCAAGCCACTGAGCCTGGGGGTTGTTCCTGTGGTGTAACCTAGTTTATCCTGACTGATATAGAAACAAATTTAGGCTGGGCACAGTGGCTCATGCCCGTAATCCTAGCACTTTGGGAGGCCGAAGTGAACAGATCACTTGAGCTCAAGAATTTGCGACCACCTGGCCAACATGGTGAATCCCTATCTCTACAAAAACGACCAAAAAATAAAGTTAGCTGGGCATGGTGGTGAACAACTGTAGTGCCAGCTACTGGGGAGGCTAAAGCAAGAGGATCACTTGAGCCTAGGACGCAGAGGTTGCAGTGAGCTGAGATCGTGCCAGTGCACTCCAGCCTGGGAAACAGAGCAAGACTCTGTTTCAGCCAGGTGTGGTGGCTCATGGCTGTAACCGCAGCACTTTGGGAGGCCAAGGCGGGTGGATCACCTGAGGTCAAGAGTTCAAGACCAGCCTGACCAACATGGTGAAACCCCGTCTCTACTAAAAATACAAAATTAGCTGGGCATGGTGGCAGATGCCTATAATGCCAGCGACAAGGGAGGCTGGGCCAGGAGAATCGCTTGAACCTGGGAGGTGGAGGTTGCAGAGAACTGAGATCCTGCCATTGCTCTTCAGCCGGGGTGACAGAGCAAGACTCTGTCTCAAAAAAAAAAAAAAGGAAAAAGGAAAAGCAGAGATAAGTTTATGTTTTAAAGGGTAAGAGGGCCTAGATGTAGTGGTTCACACCTGTAATCTAGGCAGTTTGGGATGCTGATTCAGGAGGATTACTTGAGGCCAGGAATTTGAGGCTGCGGTGAGCTAGGATTGCACCCCTGCACTCCAGCCTGGGCAACAGAGAGAGACTCCATCTCTTTAAAAAAAATGATAAGGGAGTGATACATCCAAAATTAGCACAGTGCTGACCTCTGAGGAGGAGGCAGGGAAAACGACAAGGGAGGGGCACCAAGCAGGTCCAAATATTGTTAAGGTTCTAGATTTGGAGTTGAGCTCTGAGTTTCAAGGTGCTTGCTGTGTTATTGCAAACAAATTAATTAATTACAGTGGCCCTGCATAAGTCAATAGTAAGAGTGCTTCATAACTAGGGTGTTATTGACCCAATCGTGTGCACGTGAGGTTCATTTAAAAAGAAAAAGAAAATAATTACTGCTCAACTATGAGCTGGAACCTCAGCATTGGGCATGCCCAAGGGGAGCTCGCATCTTGTCTTGCAGGCAATGGGCACCCACTGAGGGCACAAGGAGGGCAAGGGCGGAGCTCAGAGGTGTGTTTTTTCTCCTAATTCCCTAAGGCCCAGGGCCCAAGATTCCATTCCCCACAGCCCCTCCTCCAGGCCCCCGGGGGACTCTCACACTAGCCAGCTGCTGAGAGGTGGGAGACAGGAAGATCACAGAGCCTTCATTGCTGGCAGCTTGTCAAACCTGCCACAAAGCCTCATCTCAATGCATTTGCATGAAATGATTTTATCCCAGCTGCCTCCTGGTCCCTGCCCCCACTCCCAGGACCCTGGCAGGCCCGGCTCCCCAGCAGTGACCTCACAGGCCCCCGGACCAATCCCAGACCCCCTCTGAGGATATCAAGTTGATTGGTAAGAATTCTGATGGGGAGTAAGGCAGCAAATCACACTGCCACGTGTGTTCATATGCAACAATTTTGTATGTTCTTCACATGTACCCCAAAACCTAAAATGCAATAAAATAAATAAATGGAAAAAAAAAAAAGAATTCTGCTTTTCTTGTATCCCGGGAATCCTGAATCTTACACAACTTTCTCTCCCTCTCCCTGGATGCTCATGACAGTCTGTGGGGCACCCCTGCAGAGTTGTAGGCAGGAGAGGACATACTGGGATGTACAAGGTGGAGGCTCACTCTGGCTGCTGGGGAGGGACAAGGGTGGAGGCAGGGAGACCACCAAGGCAGGAAAGGGAGGAGGTCTGGACTGAGAAGGGACAGAGGGAGGGAGGCACTGAGCAGAGCTGAGAGCCGCTTAGAAGGCAAGACCACGGAGCTCACCAATGAGCCACAGGGCCCAAGCTCAGCTTCACGGCCACAGGAAGGAAACAGGAGCAGTCCTGCCCCGGGCTCCAGGCACCGCAGCTCACAGCCAAGGCTGGAGCCAGATTGGATGGTCCAGTGCCAGAGAGAGAGGAGTATGCGGTCGGGGGGCAGGGAATAAGTGACTATTTATCTTTGGACCTTTAGAGCTATTTGAGCATATTAATTTGACCTAAAAATTCCGACTAAAAACAAGAAGGCACATTAGAGTCAGACTGTCACAGGTGTGGACGGTCAGTATCCACACAGCGCAGACAAGCAGCAGGCAGGTCATGACCCCTTGAAATCATGCCCCGAGTTGGTTTCATGGATGCAGATTTTTCTGAAAAGTATGTTTTATTGAATTCTCAAAAGGGCCTGTGATCTGGTCATAATGAAAATACTTAACATTTAAATGCACGAACATTGTAGATGTCATCTGATCTAGACAGAGACGGAGCCATACAGACGCAGACACACACGTGGGGATAGATCAACTCATTTAATCCTCTCAGCGGCCCCAGGAGGAGCACTGGATTGTCATCTCCATTTCACAGACCTAGGGACTGAGGTAGCAGGAGCTTCAGCGACTTGCTGAAGCTTGCTCAGTTAGTGACATTTGAGTCCAGAGTTTCAGCTACAACCCTGGCCCCATCTGGTCTAATACCAAACTTGCCAGGTAGACAAATGAGGCCCTGGGGCACAGAAGGGTTCACCCCAGGTTCCACAGACAGAGAGTGCTGGCTCCATGGACTTGTGGACCTCTGCACTCCCAACCCTTCTTGGGCCTCTCACTTCAAGAGCAATAGGAAATCTCAAGGCCAGGTGTAGTGACTCACGCCTGTAATCCCAGGACTTTGGGAGGCTGAGATGGGCGGATTACTTGAGGTCAGGAGTTCGAGACCAGCCTGGCCAACATGGTGAAACCCTGTCTCTACTACGAATGCAAAAATTAGCCAGGTGTGTGGTGATGGGAGCCTGTAATCCCAGCCACTGGGGAGGCTGACGCAGGAGAATTGCTTGAACCTGGGAGATGAAGGTTGCAGTGAGCCAAGATCTTGCCACTGCACTCCAGCCTGGGCAACCGAGCAAGACTTCATCTCAAACATACACACACACACACACACACACACACACACCACACACCACACACCAAAACAAAAAAAAAAGAGCAATAGGAAATCTTGGTCCCTCCCCTCATCCATGGCCACAGCTGGGAGGGTGGTTTGCCAGGGACATCTCAGGAACAGGTGTGGGGCAGGGGAGAGCTCCCACCTACCTTCACTACCACTGCTATTGGCAACCCAGCTGCCAATGCAGGAAGACCTCAGCCGGGCCAGCCCTTAGCAGGGACAGGGTATTGGTCTGTTTTCATACGGCTATAAAGAACTGCCCGAGACTGGACAGTTTATAAAAGAAAGAGGTTTAATTGACTCACAGTTCAGCATGGCTGGGCCGTCAGGAAACTCACGATCACAGCAGAAGGTGAAGGGGAAGCAAGGAACTTCTTCTTCCTGCTCAACAGGAAGAAGAAGTGCTCAACAAAGTGGGAAGGGCCCCTTAGAAAACCGTCAGATCAGCCGGGCGCGGTGGCTCAAGCCTGTAATCCCAGCACTTTGGGAGGCCGAGGCGGGTGGATCACGAGGTCAAGAGATCAAGACCATTCTGGTCAACACGGTGAAACCCTGTCTCTACTAAAAATACAAAAAATCAGCTGGGCATGGTGGTGCTTGCCTGTAATCCCAGCTACTCAGGAGGCTGAGGCAGGAGAATTGCCTGAACCCAGGAGGCGGAGGTTGCAGTGAGCCGAGATCGCGCCATTGCACTCCAGCCTGGTAACAAGAGCGAAACTCCGTCTCAAAAAAAAAAAAAAAAAGAAAACCGTCAGATCTCGTGAGAGCTCACTCACCATCAGGAGAGCAGTGTGGAAGGAACCACCCCCATGGTCCACCAATTATCTCCACCTGGTCTCTCCCTGACACGTGGGAAAAATGGGATTATAATTCAAGATGAGGTGGGTGGCGACACAAAGCCTAGCCGTATCAGACAGGAGCCCCTGTCTTCCATAACCAAGCCCTGCTGTCTCCCTGGCCTCTCTTCCCTACCTCCGCCCTCCGCTGTAACTGAGAGTGAGGAAGGGGAGGTGGGCTGGTGGCCTTGGGTAGGGCCTGGCACCTCCTGGAGCCTCAACTGCCCTACCTCTCCTCCCTGTCATCTCACCCCCAAGGGTGTCGTCCCACTCCTCCGAGGCCTTGTGTCCTCCAGGGCCTTGCCTAAGTCTGCCCCTTCCCATGCTCAGGATTGTGTGAGCCCCTGGGCCAGGCTGGAGCTCACCCCCAGGGGACTGTGGCAGAGGCAGGAGCCTGGAGGAGGAACGGGGGAGGAGGCCTGTGGGGAGATGCTGGGCCTCCGGACCACTGAGAGGGGCCTGAGCCAGTGCTCACACCTAGGTCTCAGGGTCCCCTGCAGGACTCCATGTGGGGCCAGATGACAGGATATCACAGCAGGGTATAAATCAGGTATAAGAGGCTTGCTCAAGACACTACAGAAGGCCCAGCTGCACCAGGGGAAGGGAAGCCTGGTGTCCCTGGATGGCAAGGAGGGAGGGTCGTCTAGGGCAGGGATGGAGCTCGGAGGAGGGCTGGAGCTCTGATAAAAGAACTGGATGGGCTTCCTGGAGGAGGAAGACAGGAGGGGTCCTCAAGGTAGGGGGCAGAGAAGGGGAGGGCCACGAGCGGGACAGGTTCCGGTGAGGCAGGAGGTTGCTAGCGTTAGACCTCCTGAAGGGGGTCTGTGTGGGAACTTTGGACCAGAGCCCAAAGCCCGTGAACGCCCCACTGAGTGGAGAGTCCACTGCTGACCTCCTCCTCCACCCAGGACACAGCCGAAAGTGATGCCAGCCTCGGCCTGCTGGGAAATCCCTGTTATCCTAACAGTGCGGGGAGGTTTGTCTGGGCCCCCTCCCCCCACCTCAGACTGGGGCCTGCAAGTCAGGGGTTTCACCCACGGTCATCCCAGGGCAGGGCTGTGACCCTCCACAGCCCCACCCCACCCTGGGGCCCAGCAAGCAGCCCTGAGCCAAACTTCCCCAGGTTCCAGCCACCGTCAGCCCCGAGCGGGCTGTGCAGAGGGCTCTCTGCAGCAGGGGCTGGCTCAGGGGGGCCAGCATGGTCGGTCCCACACTGTTCTCAGCTTTTTGCTCTTGCAGGGAGGGGTTGTCCCTCCCAGCATGCTCCGATCACCAAGGTGACCTGAGCCGCTGTGAGTCTCCTTGTCAGCTGAGCCCCAGGTGGTCACAGGGGCGGAGGCCTTGGCAGGCCCTCCCTCTGCCTCCCACAGCTGTGCTGCCCCTAGGCCACTCTGCACCCCCCTTCATGGGAACTGAGGGTACTGGTGGGGTGCCCAGTGGATTTCACAGCCTAGCCTGCATTGTGTATGTGGGGCTTCCCAGGAGGTAAAGAACATGCTGGAGCCAGCGAGCCCCGCCTGCCTCAGCCTCTCAAAGAAGGACCCCCGCGGGGGGTGGGCCAGGCAGATGTCACCATCATAAAGAGGAATTTGTTGAAGAGAGCCCCATACTCCCCTTGACAGAGGTCAGAAACTCCAGCATTCCTGGGGGCTCAGCGGGTGCCTGAGGGAAGCTGTCTGCTTGCAGGCTGGGCGCTCTGCATGTAAATGGCTTGCTCCATTCTGCAGCTCCACAGAGGGAGAAACGCGCGCTGCGTGGATGGGGCTCCTCATGTTTTAAGAGAGCTTTAAAATGCAGAATCTATGTGAAATCTCCCAGGTTTTAAGTGTTGACAAGCAGGTCAAATTTCAAAAGAACGTGTGGTTTAAACAACACACATCCAGGAACCATGCTGCGGGCCAGGAGAAGGGAGCCAGGTGTCCACCGGGCAGCCTATCAGCAGGTGCGCCCGTGGGAGCCGGACGGGGGAAGCAGGCCTCAGGGCCCCAGATCCCCAAAGACAGAGCACCACACTTTAGCCCCCCGACCCCCAGCGTTTTCCAAAGGGTGGCTCCAGAGACACTTGTTCCTGGGGTTGTTCGTAGACATGTCTTCTAACACTCAGAATCTCAAGGTTAAATAAATCAAAACAGACTTCTTTACTCCAGGACACCTGGGAACCTTTCACCTGCGACAGAACCTTGTGAGTATCCAGGAGGGGAGGCTGTGCAGCGCTTCTCAAACCAATTCCACGGGGGACCCACTTTCAAGGTGTACCTGTTAATTCCAAAAAGACGCTAGCGCCCTGCAGAACGCGGCTCTAGAAGTGGAGTGCAGCACCCCACCCCACCCCAGCAGACCCAGCCGTCCCAGGGTGGTGGGCAACCAGGCTGAGTTTGGGAGGGGCAGAAGAGCCGCCGGTCTGGCAGGCGCTGGTCAGGAGCAGGCTCGCCCTGAGGATGGCAGCAGCTCCGAGGAGGAGCAGACTGAAGGACCCAGCCCGCTAGGCCACCGCTGTCATGGGGGAGAGGGACAGGCAGAGCCGGGACTGAGGCGGGGAGGCTGCTGCAGAGTGGATGTGTCCAGGGAGATTTGCAGGTGGAAGAAACGGTCAGAGCTTGGTGACTGGAAGGCAGGACAGAGTGTCGGGGAGGGAGAAGGCTAGGACCAGACCAGATGAGGGCTAAATGGGCAGAGCTCACACAGAGACTTTGGGCCCCAGGGGAGGGGCGCTCAGAGCCCAGGCTGGGGACCGGTTCCCTCCATGTCCCCTGACGCACAGCTCATCTCAGGGAGTCAGGCGCAAGCAAACTTCAGCCTCCTGGGGAGAGAAGCCCCAGAGCACCTGGGCAAGCAGGTGGTAAAGTGGGTCAGGGCACCAGGAGCTCAAAACCCGGCCACCCCTCCCTCGGGATCCAGCACTGCACCAGGGGGTGGCTGGGAGAAACTCAGGGCCCTCCTGCTCCTGCCCCCAAAGCTCTGCCCTGAGCCAGGCCGGAGGGCCGCCCAGGCTGCAGCTGCTGCAGTGCCCCAGTGCCACCCGGGCCCAGGCCTGGGCTTTTCCTGCTTCCAGCAGCCCTGGTCCCTCCCGCTGAGAGGAGAGGCGGGGGCGATTCCCATAACTGTCTCTCCAGCTGCCCCCACAGCCTCCAGGCTAATTTTAGCCCTGCCATCAGGCTGCAGCTGGGGGCGTTGGGTTGGAGAGGGCTGTGTGCCTGCCCAGTTCTGAACACAGGCCCTGGGGGCCGCGGGAGGCTCGGAGGGCTGGCCATACCCAGAGAAACAGCACAGCTCAGCCCAGCAGGCCCTCCCGACACCCACCCCACCCTGCCTCTCTGGGGCCTTCTTCCTCCCACGGGGACCCCTCTAGGGCCTCCCACTGCCTGCCAAGCAACAGCCACGCCCTGCCCACTCTTTGGTGAATTCCCACTGCTCTGGGCGTTCTCGGTAACCAAGCAAGGCCGGCGGTTGGTGTCCGCTCCTCCCGCCCTGCTGCCGAGTGGGGCCTGGGTTCCCTGGCTCTATGCACTCTCCCTTGGATGGTTCCAGCAACCGCGCATTAAAATCCCACCTTGTGGGGCAAGTCCAACATCGCCCTCTGTGAGCATCCCCCACTCCTCGGCCAGAGCTGAGTCCTCCCTTCCCTGCGCACCTTGAGCTCCTCAGAGCCTGGTATTCGGGCGTCCGAGGACGTGCTGTCTCCCACATGAGACCGTTAGCTCCTTGAGAACAGGGTCTGAGTCCTGTTCATCTGGTTCCCCCATAAGCCTAGCCCAGTGCTGGGCATAGAGCAGGCACTGCTGCGGCCCGGGTGGGGTGGGTGGAGCCGGGGCCAGAGTTGCCTCTGAATGAGGCTGCTGCTGTCACCTCAGTCTCTAGTTTACTCTGCGGTTGAGGCCCCTGCCCGCTTCCCTTCCCACCCTGACCTAAGGAAGACTGCCCCACCCCCAGACCCCCATGGCTCCTGGTTGCCCTGCAGAAGGCAATGAGTGTCTGACCCCAGAGGCCAGGCCTGGGACATGCAGAACCTCTGGTCTGGTCAAAAACAACTCAGGCCAGACTGTCACCCTAGTAGGTTGAACAGTAGGACCTCCCAAGCCATGTAGTTCACTCATGCAGAGGCAGAAGCCAGATCACGCCTCTAGAGCAACCAGAATGTAGAGTCGGGGGCGGGGGGACCTCGATTATGGGGGAGCTGAACAGCAGAACCCCAAGGAAGATGAAGAAGCCTATGAGGAGGAAGGAGAGAGCAGAGGAGAGACCTTGGGGAGCAGCCAGTAGGGAGAGTCCTGTTACAGCTGAAGCCAGAGGCCTGGCTCCGTGCACGTGACCCGGAGAACAGATTCAGGGAAGACCATTCCATTTCACTGGAGGTGGGATCGTTCCCGCAGAGGGGAGAAGAGCTTTTCCTGCCACCCAGAGCCAAGATGGGGCCCCCTCCAGGAAGAGGTGAGGAACTGGGGCTTTGGAGACTTTTTTTTTTTTTTTTTAGAGGGAGTCTCATTCTGTCGCCAGGCTGGAGTGCAATGGTGCGATCTCTGCTCACTGCTACCTCCGGCTCTCTGGTTCCAGCGATTCTCCTGTCTCAGCCTCTGAGTAGCTGGGACAACAGGTGTGCACCAGCACGCCCAGTTAATTTTTGTGTGATTAGAGACGGGGTCTCACCATGTTGGCCAGGATGATCTCCTGACCTCTTGATCCGCCTGCCTCGGCCTCCCAAAGTGCTGGGATTACGGGCGTGGCCCGGCCTGGAGCGGTTCCGAGGACCGTCCGGGGAGCTCCAGGACGGCGGGGCTGCCAAGGTGGTGCGGCAGGGCCGGGAGGAGGGGGCAGATCCAGAGATGCCCGAGTGGAGCCCATGGCCTGCACTCACTGCCGCGCCCCTGAACCACCGCTGAGCCTTGGCTGGAGCCCCAGGGGAGCCGTCCCGCGGGCTCCGGAGCCTGCCAGCGCCCCGCTTGGGAGAACGCAGCCAGGAGCAGCTGGCAAGGGGGCGTGGAGAATGTGCCCCGCCCAGGCTGCGCGGAAGGGCCAGCGTGGGGCCCAGAGCCACAGCAGAGCCACCCAGGGGAGCCGGGGATCCACTGCGGCCTGTGTCCCCGCACCCGACGCAAGGCCTAGGACAGACAGGGGAGCCTGGCGCGGCCGCAGCCCCAGCCCCTCTCCCCTCCTGCAGCCGCGGGAGGGGGGGCCGAGGCGGCGGCTGGGTGCTTGGCCCGGGGCTGTCCGTCCAGGCACCTGGAGGCCATGACCTGTGGGTGTTTCCGGCAGAGCAGGCCTGGAGGGCAGGGCCCGGGCCAGAATCACTCACTGCGGGGACACTGCCTCGAAGAACCCCTGTTGATGGGCAGGGGGAAGATGAGAGGCAGGCAAGGAATAAGAGGCGCGGTTCTGCTGCCTCCCCCAGCCTCACCCTCCTCCACGGAGCTCCGCGACCCCCAGTGCCACCTGACCCCACCCCCGGCCCTGTGTGGGGCCCTGGGCCACTTGGGCTGGCGTGCCCACGATTCAATGCCTGCATTTCAGGCAAACAGGCCCCACTGCTCGGCCCAGGCGGCAGGTGGCTGCCCATCCCTGCCTATCGCTGCCCACCCCTGCCTCCCTATGCAGCCTCCTGCTCAGGGTGGGAAGCCCAGCCTCGCTTCCCTGGAAAGAGGAGCTCAGGGAAGCGCCCCAGGGAGGAGAACACGCCACACCCCCCCGCAGAGGCTGGTGGCTTTCTGCTGTGGGAAGGTGGGTGCCCTGAACATGGGGTCCCAACCCAGAAAGAAAGATGCCCCTCAGCATGTGAAGGTGGCAGGGATCAGGGTGCTCCAGTCCGAGCTCCAGCTCTGGGAGGACAGGCAGGGAGTTGCCTTGGGGCCTCCATTTGTCTACCCCTGGAGAATGGGCACATGCCTCAGATGGTGGAAGGGTCTGGATAAGCCAGCATGGGGCAAGGCCATGTCCTTTCTGGGGGGGTGCCAGAGAACTGCCTGCCAGCAGGCCATGACCACCCCCAGTCCTCTGCTTCCCCTCCAGGCTAAGGGCTTTGGGTGTGCTGGGCTGTGGCTGGACTCTTGGAGGCCACCACTGACCAGGTGTCTGTCCTCTCTGGCCTCTGGCCTCTGGCATGTTCCAGAGAGGACACGGGTCTTGCCCCATGCTGACTTATCCAGACCCTTCCAACGTCAGGTTCCCTTGGGTGAGTTCCCAAGGGCAGGACCTAGGGTGCCATCTCTGCTTCGCAGTCTGGAAGCACCCATGGGCAGGACTGGAGTGCCTCTGATTTTATCCAAGTGCACCAGGGCTGGGTACACACCAGGCCTGAGTGGCCAAGCCTGGGACATGCAGAACCTCTGGCCTGGCCAGAACCAACTCAGTTTCCCTCCCAAGATGTGGTTCCGTCCCTCTCAAGGGAGGAGATGCTGGAGGAGGAGAAGGTGCCTTGCCCCACCTCACCCCAGCCAGTGGACTCCAGGGAGCCACTTCTCCAGGAGAAGGGATCCGGGTGGCCCCTGGCAGTCATAAAGCCATCTGGAAAAACCTCCTGCCAGCCACATGCAGATGCCCATGCCCCTGAGGGTAGCTGAGCCGGTAAATTACAGCTGAGGGCTGCACACCCTCCCCTCTGTATTTATATCCGCCTTGGTGCCTGAAAATGGATATTTATGCGTTTTCAATATTCAGGGCAAACGCTCCATCACTCCGTGCTCACGGCTTCGGCACATGACACCGCCCCACAGGGACTTCCCTCTTCCACCTGGTTTGCCACTCAGGGGCCTGGGCCCTGGAAGGGAGTCCCCACCCCCATCTGCAGGCCCGCATGACTCGGGGGGAGTAGAGGGAAGAAAGGGACCGGGCCAGCCTCCCACTGGAGCCTCAGGGCCCTCTCGGAGGCAGGCAGGGTCGGTCCCCCGCTTTATAGACCAGCAGACAAGGCTCAGAGAGGCTGGGTGCCCAGGCAGGGTCACACAGCATCCTCTCTAGGCCAGGGTTCTCCGGCCTTTGTTTCTGTGGTTCTCTCTCACGTCTTCTCCGTGTGTCTCCAGGTCTGACTCTCAACCATCCCGGGCCCTCTCACATGTTTCTCCATCTCTTGCTTAGTGTCTCCCCAACTTTCTCACTGCCCCCCATCTCCTTGTCTCACTCCCACCCCGCCCACCTCCCCTCTCTCCTGGCTCACACCCTCCCTCTCCCTCAGAGCCGCTGTCCAAGGCTGAGGTCAGGGCAGGGGTGGGAGGAGCTGTCCTGGTGCCCAGCAGGGGCCTCCCTGGGCATTGTCTCCCCCAACCCCCGCCTGGACCTGTGATAGGAGAGCCCCCACAGCCCTAAGCCAATGAACGCACAGGAATGAGGGTGGGAGGCTCGGGGTTGGGGGGCAGGTTTCCACTTGGTGGGAACAGGTGAAAGTTGGGTGCGCCCCTTCCCCAGAGCCGTGCGGAGGGGCACTGCGGGTCAGCTTCAGGGCCAGCACCACCACTTGACCTCAAAGGGCCCGGCTGGTTCTGGGATTGGCGCTGAGTGAGGAGGAGCCTGGGCCTGCCCTGAGCAGGAAAGGTTAATGCCCCTGGGCCCGGGGTCCTTCAGCCTCCTCGCTGCCCACTTCCCCTTCGCCCTCCTGCTGCCCCTCCTTTCTCCTCTCCGCCCTCTCATTTCACTCCTCTCTCCCTCCTTTCCTCTCTTTCTCCCTCTGCTGGGAATGATAAGAATTCATTAAATGTGCCCTTGGCTCCGGGTCTACTCACTTCCTCCAGGGAATTAGCCACTCCAGCTCTTTGGGCCTTGTTAGATTCCAAGAAAAAATAACTCGTGTGTGTGCTCCATGTGAATGTACGTGTGCACGTGGGTGTCCCTGCACAGTGTACGCCCTGGGCTGGTCTGCAGGTTTGTCGACACATACCCGTGTGTGTACAATTCCACGCACATGCCGGGTCTGGAGACAGGACTGTGTGTTTGTGAGAACACATGCATGCATCTCCTGGGGTTCACGTGCACGTGTGTTCCATATGGGTCTCTATACGTGTGCACTGTAGGGCCTCACTTGGAAACCCACCCGTGTGTACACGTCTCTGTTGGATCTGTGTGCTTGCACAGTGTGTCTGGGGAGTTACGCGTGTTACTGTGCAAGTCCCTGTGGGGTGTGTGTGTGCACACTCACTAGATCTATGCGCATACCTTATTAACGCAGCATGCCTGTACATGTGTATAAACATATCTGTGTGCCAGTGTCTGTGTGTGTGCGTGTGTGTCTGTGTACGTGTGTCTGCGTGTGTGTGTATGCATGTGTCTGTGTTGTGTCTGCATGTGTGTATGTGTGTGTGTCTGTGTGTGGGTGGTTGTGTCTTCGTGTGTGTGCGCGTGTCTCTGTGCATGTGTGTGTGCATAGCTGCGCGCATGTGTGTCTGTGGGTATGTGTGTGCATGTGCATGTGTGCGCATCTGTGTGTGTGTGCATGTGTCTGTATGTCTGTGTGTATGCATGTGTCTGTGTGTGCGCGTGTCTGTGTGTCTGTATGTCTGTGTGTGCGCGTGTCTGTGTGTGTCTGTGTCTGTATGTCCGTGTGTGCATGTCTGTGTCTGTCTGTGTGTGTGCGTGTGTCTGTGTATGGGTATGTGTACGTGTGTCTGCGTGTGTGTGTATGCGTGTGTCTGTGTTGTGTCTGCATGTGTGTATGCGTGTGTGTCTGTGTGTGGGTGGTTGTGTCTTCGTGTGTGTGCGCGTCTGCACGTGTGTGTGCGCATAGCTGCGTGCATGTGTGTGTCTGTGGGTATGGGTGTGCGTGTGCATGTGTGCGCGTCTGTGTGTGTGTGCGTATGTCTGTGTGCATCTGTGTATGTCTGTGTGTGTGCATGTGTCTGTATGTCTGTGTGTATGCCTGTGTCTGTGTGTGCACGTGTGTCTGTGTGTCTGTATGTGCGTGTGTGCCTGTGTCTGTGTCTGTATGTCTGTGTGTGCATGTCTGTGTCTGTGTGTCTGTGTGTGTGCGTGTGTCTGTGTGTATGCGTGTATGTGTGTGTGTGTCGTCTGTGTGTGTGTGTCTGTGTGTGTATGCAGTGTACATGCACCCCTGCCACCCTACACACATCTCCTTCCTGGCTCCCTTGAGCTGGCAGCCTTGTCCCCAACAGAAGGCCTATTGCACCACAACCCTGGGGTGATGGCAGTGGTGGCAGTGGCAGTGTGGGTGGCAGGAGCCTGCAGGTGGGAAGGTGGAGGTGACACAGGGGAAGGCACTTACTAATGAGGCCACCTTCCTTGCTAGCCTGAGAGCTGGTGCCACTAATGATTTCTTCAGTAACCAGTTTCCTGGCGAAGGGCTGCTGCCAGAGCCCTGCTCTCTCCCTCCCCTGGGACCCCCCTTACCCCACTTCCCCCCAATCCTGAGGCACTGCAGGAACCAAGAGCACCAGGGTAAAGCACAGACAGAGCTGGTGGCAAAAGCCTGGTGCCACCAGGATCCAGGATACCACCCGCCTGCCCATCAGCCTGCCACCAGGAAGCCCGCCTTGCAGTGAACGCTCTGTGTTAGCGCGCAGTCTCCAAAAGCCCTCTGAGTCCACGTGTGCTTCTGGAGGAAGGAGGCCTGCACGCCGCAGGGAGCGCGCTTCCGTAAAAGGAGCACTCAACTGGGAGTCAGGCGAGCTGGCTACAAATCCCAGTGCTGTGCCACCTTAGGCAGGCCCTACACCTCTCTGGACTTGGTTTCCTTGTCTGTAAAATGGGGGAGGCTAGAATGGCTGGTAAACTCTCAGCTCTGTGAGCCATCTGAGCCCGGTTTGTTTCACCGTAATGGGAGGAGGCTGGAGCCACTCTAAACCTCAAACAGGAGTAGATGGTGCACGGAGCTGAGCGTTCGCTATTTTGTGTTTACTTTCAGTATGTATTTTATGTGTGTATTTTCATATATGTGTGTCTATGTGTGTGTGCATGGGTGTGAGCCTGTATGTACCTGTGCACGTGCATATGTGTGAGGGTATCTGACTAGTATATCAGACGCTAATTTCACAGATATTGCTAAAGATGAGGCTAAAACACACATTGAAATTATAAAAGAAAGCTGATTTTTTAAAATGCTGAATAAAGAAGAATTCAGATGGCATCTGAAGGTGGCAAAGTCCAGATGAAAGTCAACAAATGTCTGCAGCCCCGGCCCGAGTGTCCCTATCCCCTTCCTGCCTAAGGGACAGTGGATTGGGGGCCCTCCCTCCCTGGACTGGGAAATGCACAGAGAGGGCCCCGACTTCCCACGGTGTCCTCACGGTCCCAAGACAGACTGCTGTGTGGATCGGCAGAAGACCTTGCTGTGGGGTTCGTGAGGCTGACCCTTCAGGCCACAGGCTCCATGAGATCTCTGAGACCACAGAACGTGTCCACACGTGACCCCCCGGGGGTGATTCAGGCCAGGACACAGGAATGGCCCAGGCAGAGGTGGCCTGGGCTGGTCCTGAGGCATCCTGGGAGCTCAGCACTGCATCTCCTTGAGGGGCCAGCTGAGACTGATGTGCCCATGAATAGGTTTCTCCCCGGTACCCACCTGCCTGCCTGGGAGAGAACAGCCAGCCCCACGGCCCCAAATGTCTCTGTCCTCCAAGAGGCCGGATATGAATCACAGGAATTTACAGCCCAGCCCGGAGTGGGGTTTATGAGTCTGCCTCCAGCCCGGGCTGGCGGGGAGTGGCTGCTGTCAACCCCCCATTGCCGCTGATGGATGAGGCTGTTTCCTGCAAGACAAACTCCTCTCTGCGGCAGGCAGTGGAGGGAGAAGCATCCAGGCCCTAGGGCCAGCCCCATACCTGTCCCAGAGCTGATTGCTTGTGCCCTCCCTTGGACCTGCCCAAGACGAGACATTACCACACTCAAAGTCAGAATGGACCTCTGAGGTAGCTCAGAACACACAAACACACACATACACAAACAGATGCACACACATGTGGGCACACACACGCACACACACACACGCCTGCATGCACACACACAGTACTCAGATGAGGAACCAGGGTCCAGAGAGGGGTGGGCCTGGCCTGAATCACCCACCAGCACAGCAGTGAAGCTGAGACCCCAGCCCACAAGCCCCCTGGACTGGTTATTTCAGTGTCCGGTCACACTGGACTGTCATATGGCCATGGGGGTAGTTTTCACCTCCAAATGCCGGCGCCTCTCCAGAGTACAGACGGACCTGGGTTTGAATCCTTGTCCACCCTCTAAAAGTTATAACCTCTCTGTGCCCCTTTCCTCGCCTGAAAAATGGGGATCAAAATAACCCCAATTTGCTGAGGTTCTTACGAGGTTCAAATGAGAGGACGCAGGTAGAGCTACAGCACAGAGCGGGCCCCTGGCACATGCTCCCTGAGTGGTGACGATGGTTCTCCACCATCCCCCGTGCCTGGCGGTGGGGGCTGCGCCTGATTTGCTGTGGGCAGAAGGACAGTCAAGGTTGGTGGGGGCAGGAGCAAGGAGAGTTCGAGTGTGGGACTGCAGGGCAGGAGTGAGACCACTTCCTACTGGAGGAGACCCTGGAAACCTCCCTGGAGGTGGTGGCATCAAATAGAGGATGCAGAACTCTGTCTCTCTTGCTCTGAAGCTGACTGGGGGCTTCTTGAGTACCGCAGGGCTGGAGGGAAGCACCCTAGCCTGAAAGCCAACCCCAGCCCAGCCCAAGCTTCTGCCCTGGATGACCTGAGGAGGAGCCCCTCCCTTCTCTGAGCATCCGAAAAATGGGGCCAGGGAGGACCAGACAACACTCCATCCAGGCGCCTTTCTGCTCAGGGGCCTGTGCAAGCGGAAGAAGGCGGTGCAGACCCACCCTCGGCAGAACCCAGTTATTGCCACGCGGCGGCAGCAGGGAGTGAAGCTGCGGTCCGTCCTCCTTTCCCGGCGGCCAGTCCCTCCCCAGCACCCGGTGGTCTTTGCCCCCCCACCCCCAGCCAGCTCGCCCGAGAGCCAGAGCTGAGTGTCCTTCACATCCAGACATGCGATGCTCCCCGCAGCCCTGCAGGGCGCCAGTCAGATGGGGAAACTGAGGGCCCAGAGAGGGGAGCACTTGCTCAAGGCCCCGCGGGAGCCAAGTGTGCCCGGCGGAGGCGGTGTGAAAGGAGACGGCGGTCACACGGACCTGGCTGGGATCCCGGTCCCCTCACCTCCCGCTGTGTGTCCTCGGGCAGGTCACCCACCCTCTCTGAACCTCAGTGGATACGAGTGTTGATCACTGAAGCCACTGCTCAGTTTCCGGTAGAGTTTATGCCCCATGAGAGCGGAGACACGTCTGTCACTCGCCTCAGCGCCCCCAGAGCCTGGCGCAGGGCGGGACACAGAGAAGAGCGCCTTCCTGGCGATGGGCACACGCTGCCTGTCCTCAGACCCCGGCCCGCAGCAGTCCCGCGTCAGCCCCACCCTGCTCCCCTCCCGGCCGCCCTTCCTGCAGGACGCCCACCCGCCCCCGGCCTGGAGGGGCTCCTGCTCCGCGCCCCGCGTGCCGTCTGACCGCACCCCAGCCCGCAGGCCCCTTTCTGGGTCCCGCCGCTCCTTGGCGTCCCTCCCTCCTGCCGAGCCCCCGCTCCGCGCTCCGCTGTTCACAAGACAACCAGGACGGTGTTTATTTCTCTTTTGTCTCCCTTCCTCCCCAGAAGGGAAACGCGCTTCCAGTCTTCCAGGAAAACAGGAAAGCTCCGGATGAGAAAAAGCAAACAAAGGCCATTGGGAC
>NW_016108314.1:72632-73990 GCF_001604975.1 Cebus imitator
AACCCGCGCCCGCGCGCCCTCCTCCGCCAGGCCCGAGAACCGCTCTGTTATTTTGGGGGTCATTGAAAATGTCGACCTTTATTCTAGAGGATAACAGGGACCCAGAGAGCAAAGAAAGGAAAGCCGGGCGGGCGTGGGGGAGGGTCTGGGGGAGAGAACCCGGCGGGGGCAAGTGGGCGGGAGAGGAAGCGGGAGCAGAGGAACGCGGGGGGCGGGCGACCCCCCGCCAGTGAGCAGGGCCGCGCGGCCTGGACCCCCAGGGCTCGGGGGATGTGTCCTCCCGCCAGCCCCCACCCCGCCCCAAGGAGCCGGTGGCAGGAGCTCTGTTTAGTCCTCCCGAGTGGGGCGTCTCTGAGTGCTGGGAGCAGGGGTGGGCCCCGGCTTGTCTTCGTGGGCGCCCTCTCCCAAGCACGTGCGCAGCGCCCAGAAGCCGGGGCCCAGGCCGGGGGGCCGAGAGCAGCCAGAGGCCGCCACTGCTGCGGGAATGCAGGGACTCCCGGGACCTCCCTCCGAGGCTCATCCCGCCTCCCCCTGCCTGTGGGGGCATCTCAGGGTTTGTAGACTTACTTCTCCAGGGCAGTGGGGGGCGCCAGTGAGCCTGGGTGGGCGCCTATCTGTGCAGGAGACAGGAGAAGCCTGGGAGAGAGGGGCAGGCGGGGCGGGACGGGGGGAGTAACAGCTGTGGCCGGGCGTGGCGTGGGGCCTGGGCATGCGCGGTACACGCGTGGGTCGCGTCTGCGTTTTCCTTATGACTGTAGCATGAGGCATGTGTTTGAAGGCGGTGGTACCTGGCGTGTGTGTAGAGTAAGGTGTGGGCCTGCGCATTTATGTGTCTTGCGCCACGTGTATGCCGTAATGGACACGTGTGTGCTCCCCCTACCTGTGCGCCTCCATATGTTGTGCCCCCGTGTCCCTGCAGGCAGGGTCCCTCTTCTGCTCCTGACCCAGGTCCACCATCACCCCAGGTCCTGGGAGCCAGAATCGTGATTGGCTTTGGGGTTCCCTCCAGCAACAGCAGAACAGAGACCAGCCCCCACCCCAGCCAGTGTCGTGGAGACTGGTGGGACTGCGATGTTACCACCAAGCCCTGGCCGAGATAACGCAACACGGAGTCAGGCCTGTCTTGCCCCCTAGAGAGACGCGCAGAACCTCAGGTGGGCCTCCTGCCAGGTCCCGAACCTCATCCAGCCTCCATCTACCGCTCGTGGCAGGAGAGGGCGAATTCCCACCCTCTCGCTCACACAGCCTCTGACCTCCTGGAGGCCAGGCAGGGCTCCAGGTGAAGACCGATTCTCCATGCCCCGGGGCCCAGCCAGGGCCTGGCACAGGGCAGGAGCTTAGCAAATGTTTGTTGGATG
>NW_016108314.1:75110-78169 GCF_001604975.1 Cebus imitator
ACGGAGGGCCTGCACCTGGGCTAGGTGTTAAGTCAGAGAAGCCCTATTCAGAGGTTGGCCTGCAGTTCCCTGACCTGGTAACACGGGGGCATTGGCTGCTGTCACCTGCCAGCTCCCACCCCCACCCAACACTGACAGCACAAGCATCACTAATTTTTGCAGCTGCCGTGAGAAATGGCACTGTCGGCAAAATGACATCTTTCTAATCTGCTGCAAGACAGATGGGTCCCCGAGCTCCCGCAGCCTCCCGAGAGCCTGCCCAGGCCAGCCTTGTTGAGAGGGTGGGCAGACACAAAGCCCAGGACCTAGGGGCAGGTGGGATGGAGAAGGGACCTCAGGGCCCAGAGTCAAAGACATCCCTAGAGGGGTTTACCACAGGCTGTTTTCTAAGTGTTTAGCTGTACGTGTGCTTTTTAAAATAGTCCAAAGAATATTATATCCTCTGTTCCTTTCTGTCCAAAGTTGGGTCCTCAATTCAACTTTCTTCTCTGTTCTTTTTTGAAACACGGTCTTGCTCTATCGCCCAGACTGGAGTGCAGTGGTACAATCACAGCTCCCTGCAGCCTCTACCACCTGGGCTCAAATGATCCTCCCACCTCAGCCTCCCAAGTATCTGAGAGGACAGGCGCCCACCACCGTGCCCGGCTTATTGTATTTTTAGTAGAGATGGGGTCTCGCCATGTTGTTCAGGTTCAGACTGGCCTTGAACTCCTGGCCCCAAGTGATCTGCCCACCTCAGCCCCCCAAAGTGCTTGGATTGCAGGCATGAGCCACCATGCCTAACCTCAATTTTCACTTTAAATGAAAACTTGGAAATTGCTCAGGGTTACAAGGATGAGCCGTTGGACGCTGGTTCTGAGGTGGTGCTCGCTTCCCGTCTCCCTCTGCTCTGCGGAATAGTGTGCTTCTGCCTGAGTCATTGGACCTGAAGGCTCTTCTCACCCCCACCCCCTCCATGGCTCCCACCCTCCCTCCCAGCCCCTGCACCGGCCTCAGTCACGTCCCCTCCATGCCTCACACTGGCCTCGGGCTGCCAGGTCAAGGTAGAACTCCCCTCACACCCTCCTGTGTCCAGGGGTGGAGGTGAATTGGGGTCTGGATGCCAAGAATGGAGGAAGGACAAATGCCAGCCCCAGAGACTCTAGCCTCCTCAAAGACCAACGGGAGATGGCACCTGTCCGCCCAGCAGCAGTCAGGCCAGAGCGGGTGGGGCCGGGGTGGGTGGGCACAGGCCTGGGCTTGAAGATCCAGGCAATGCTGCCCCCTCCTGGCTAATGCGTGGCTGCTCCTCTGACAGGCACTGCCAGGCTAAGCTGTTGAGGTTGGGGACACAGCAAGTGACTGTCCAAGAACAGCATGTGACAAGCAGACCCTTCCCGGCAGTCGGCGCGGCTGAGAGCTGCCTCCGCTGCCCATCCTGTGCAGGCTTCTCACTGCCCACAGCATCTTTCAGCCCTCACAGCTTCAGGGCAAAGCCTGAGGCCCCTCCCAGCTGCCCATGATGCAGCCCCTCCCCTGCACCCCAGGCCCCTGCCACTCTGCATCTCCCCAGTTCCCTGTCCCTGGCCTTTCCAGGGCACCTGCATGCTTTGCTCTCACCTTGACCTCCACCTTCGCCCTCCCCAGCACACTGTCTCCTCTTGTCCTCCTTGGTCCCTCCCTGAGGAAACCCCTCTCCCCCACTTTCAGCCAGAGAAACCCCACTCCTCTGCCCACACCCCCACCTGCCCTGCTCCTGTCCCGGGGACTGCCCACTGTCATTAACTCAGACTGGGAATTTGATCTGAACCCGGTGAGCCACGTCCACATCCAGAACCAGATGCCTGCTGGCTTTAGACAGGGGGCCTGTCACCACCCAGGACACCATTAAGGAAACTAGGGCCCAGAAAGGATCAGGGACTTGACCAAAGTCTCCTGTCTCATCAAAGTAGCAGAGAGAGAATGAGGACATGAGACCCAGGGCTCTCCTTGGATCACAGTCTCTGACTGAATAGAAACCAAGCCGTGCTCAATGCCTTCCAGCCAGCAGGCACAGCGAGGGCTCCTAGCAGCAGGCAGGACAGGCGTGCAGGTGTCCAGAGGCCCCCGAGGGATCGAAGGCCTCACAGCAGAGGACGGGGGCCCACCCCCTCCCCAGCAGCAGCAGACCCTCTGTGTGCCCCGCATGCCCATGGGGCAACCGAGCCTCTGATTTCTGGGAAGGGAGGCCTGGGCCAGGCTGAGGGTGACCCAGCCTTGGTGGCCTCGGGCCAGGGCCAGTGCTGCCTCCTCAGCTCCATCCACGTGAGCTTTTCCTGCAGGAGGCTGTGAGCCCTAGTGGTCTGCCAGTGCTGACGGGGCTGGGTCTGGGGCTAGGACCCCCACCTTCCTGGTGAGGGAGCGGCCTCCAAGCATTTCAGGCCCGGGGAGCCCCCTGCCTTCCTCCCTGACTGCTTCTGCCCATCATCCTGGTGCACAGCTGTTTGGGAAATAAAGTCACCCCACACCCCAGCAGATCACAAGCCACTCCAGTTTGTTCCCTGTGCTCCCTTCCCTCCAGCTCTGACAGACCCAGCTCGCCCCTGGAGGTGGCCCTCGGCCCTCACATCCCTTGTGCCTCACAGTTCCAAGTTGTGTGGGTCACTGGTCACCTTGGTCCCCAGACTGTGCCCTCCTGTAAAATGCATCATTCCTCTGGGGCCCTGGTGTCCAGGGGTGCCCCACAACACCTCCTCAGGGCTGCTGTGGATCCCTCACTTGTAAACCTAGCAGCCACGGCTCAGGGCCACCTCCACCCCACTCTTGGCCACCTCCAGCCCACCCCAACTCCTGCCATTACCCTGATGGCTCAGGCCTCCCAAGGTCCACCACGAATGCCCTGGCCTCCCCCATCCCAGACCTCCCCATGTGCAGACCCCTCCACTCCCTCGCAGCCTGGACCCCACTGCCATCCTGGGCTTCCCACCACCTCCCGCAGCACTGGCGGCCGGTCTCCCTGGAAGGCCATCCCCTGCTTCCATCGCTGAGACCCCACCGCTGACCCTGCCCTCCCTACACTTCCTCCTCGTCCTTCAGACCCC
>NW_016108314.1:79379-88250 GCF_001604975.1 Cebus imitator
GAGTCTTGCTCTGTTGCCCAGGTTGGAGTGCTGTGGTGTGATCTCAGCTCACTGCAAGCTCCGGCTCCTGGGCTCAAGCAATTCTCCTGCCTCAGCCTCCTGAGTAGCTGGGATTACAGACACCTACTACCATGCCCAGCTAATTTTTGTGTTTTTAGTAGACGGGTTTCACCATGTTGGCCAGGCTGGTCTCGAACTCCTGACCTCAAGTGATCTGCCTGCCTTGGCCTCCCAAGGTGCTGGGATTATAGGTGTAAGCCACCGCGCCCACCCAGATGTGTGTCTCTTGATAGGCTGTGTAAGAAGGGAATGGCGTTCCCACCATGATGCAGAACCTGAATCTAATCGTGAAGAAACCAGACACACTCAAACCAAAATTCACCTGCAAAAGAACTGGCCTGGATTTGTCAAAAAGGGCAACATCACAGAAGACAACGAAACACTGAAGAACCGTGCCAGATGACGGACACCCGGAAGACAGGATAACTAAATGCAATGTGGACGCTCGGGTTTTCTTTTGCTATAAATGATACTATTGGGCCTCAGGTTCCTGCCAGTCTGCCTGGCATGGTGCTGTTCACCACTGTCCTGGGTTCGAGTGCCAGGTTACAGGCTGAGCAAATGCCAGGCCTGTGTGTGCTGGAGCCACGGCATCCCTGTTTCACTGAGAGCCTCTGTTTCATCTGAGGCCAGGACACTGTCCCCAACACACACTCTTCCCAAGGTTGTCAAGAGACCAGGTGAATGTTTTGTAAACTGGGAAGCCCCAGCAGAGACGTGTGAGCCGGGATTACTGGGAGAGATTATTGCCCTGCTGGTTGCC
Source organism: Cebus imitator (assembly GCF_001604975.1). Taxonomy (NCBI): domain Eukaryota; kingdom Metazoa; phylum Chordata; class Mammalia; order Primates; family Cebidae; genus Cebus; species Cebus imitator. Next base: position 80,203 of record NW_016108314.1, read on the forward strand.
GGGATTACTGGGAGAGATTACTGCCCTGCTGGTTGCCAGGATTACTGGGAGACATTACTACCCTGCTGGTTCCCGGGATTACTGGGAGACATTACTGCCCTGCTGGTTGCTGGGATTACTGGGAGAGATTACCGTCCTGCTGGTTGCCCAGATTACTAGGAGAGATTACTGCCCTGCTGGTTGCAGCTATTTTCCAGTCCTGTGTCTCTCTGCCCAGCCAGCAACAAGGCAGGGGGAGGCTCCCAGCTAATCCCAACTTGAATCTCAGCTGTGGGCGGGAGCGCCCTGTCTGGAGGCTCCACAGACATCTGTGTAGGTGGAGAACAGGGAAGATGGGGAGGGGAAAGGGCGGGGGAGATGGGGCTGGCGGAGATCTTCACCCAAATTTTTGATTCATAGAGCAGAAGCCTTCTCTCTTCTTTTTTTCATTCCTGAAAAGAAAGCTCTTTTCCTCCAAACACAGTCTTCCAACAGCCCCCCGACCCCAGGCCCATAGCTGGCCAGTAATTAGCCCCTAACGAGGACCAGGTGCCCTGGTGACTTGAGGAGAAGGAAAAACAAGGGACAAGTTGTGGAATCAATGGCTTCACTGCCACTGAGGCCAGCCTGGCACAGCCTCCATCCCAGGCCTCCTAGGGTACTCGGATGGAAGCGCTTAGGTTTGCCCAGATCCCCACAGAACAATAGTCATTTGTTTCTTAGTCAACCACGGCAGGCATTTATTGTACACCTACTGTATGCAGCAGCCTCTGGAGGGGAAGGTTCAAGCTTTGCCACAAGGGAGGTGATACGTGTAAAGCTGTATGTAAACCATGAATCACAGGGATGTGCAGGATGACAGAGACAGAGGAGAAAGGATAAGCATTTATTGAGCACCTACTGTATGCCAGGCCCTGGCTAGACACTTGAGGTACATTAAAGCATTTAATCCTCATCAACACAATTTCACAAATGAGGAAACTGCCACAGAGAGGTGAGGGGACTTCAAGGTTTGACAGCCAAATAGGAGAGCTGGGATTGGAACCCAGGTCTCTGTGGTTTCAAGAGAAACCATAACCCCGCGTGGAACAGACACCATCACATCTCAAAAGTCCTGTCACTCAGCCCGCCAGCGTACAGTCCGGGCCGTGCCCCGCCTCCAGCCCCCGCCCTGGCCCTGCCTTGGGCCCTGCCTATGATGGCCAGACTTGCATCCGCAGGTGAGTGAGGGGCCTGAGACCCCGACCCAGCGTGGATGAGCTAGAGGGGTTCCTCAGGGAGGAAAAAAGGACAGGAGGAGCCAGAAGTGGCCCCAGATCGGGAGTCAAACAGGCTGTGCTTCTCCCACCACAGGCTGGGGTTGCCGGGGATCAACCCTGGGGTGGACACGGACCCCGCTATCTCAGGTTGTGGGGTTTCTAGGTAGCCAAGGCTGTCCAGTTGGGGGCAGGGGCAGGCGACCCAGGCATGAATGGCCTAGGGCATGGCTTTGCCTGTTTGGAGTGTCCGAGACACCCAGTGGGGCCACCCCAATGCTGGCCAGACTTCATTTGCCGGACAAGTTTGAGGTGACCATGTTGGGGCCCAAAGGGACCCAGTGACAGTGAGAAGTGGGTCCTGCAGCCTCAGCTGCCCTGGGCCAGGAACGGGGAGTGCTACAAGGTGGGAAACAAGGAAGGTGCCACTCTGCCCTCCCTGTGAGGAGCCCCACGCACCCCTCCAGCTGCTCCCCAGCTCTGCCCCTTCTCCCTCCGCTTGCTCCCCTGGGGACCCATCTGTCTATCCACCACTCCCCTCCTCCTTCTGCCCTTCTCTCCCTGCTCCTGTTGGTGACAGGAAGGACCCCCAACTCACCACCCACTCAGCCTCCTAGAGGCAGAGCTGGTGCCCCTCAGATACCCTGTCCCCCAGCGGGGGCTTGTCCTACAGATAGCCCTGGACCACCCCCTGCCACACCTCCTCGTCCTGGCACAGATGCCTGACCCAGCAGAGGCTGAATGGAAGTTTGCTTTTGGAGAGGCGCTGGGATACATCCCCTCTCTGTCCTGATGCCAGAAACCCCACATGACAGCGTTCTTCCTTCAGCCAAGGCAGCTCTAGTTATGCCGTGAGAACTGCGGCCTCAGGGTGCACCCGTCATCACCTCCCATGCGTGATTCAGTGCCTCAGCTACCTCTTCGGGACCATTCCCAAGAGCATCGTGGAGCGAGGAAGGGCCTGAGCCTCCTTCATTGGGGCCCAGGCCACACCCTTCTCCCCTTCAGATGGAGCAGGCAGCTCTCAGAGAGGGCATCACGGGGTTCCTGGGAGGGAAGTGAGTCAAGGGAGGACCCCCCTGGGGTGAATCCGTGCTGGATCCCCAGGCTTCCTGTTCCTGTCTGTCAGTTCTATAGAGGCTTCCAAAGCTAAGACTCTTCCTCCAGCTGCAGGCTTAGGCCGGGTTTCAAATGTACCGTATTACTCTTCCTACTGAGTTTGTACGAGAAGCGTTTGAATGAACTGACTTTGTATGAACAGTTTTGTCCTTAGCTCTCCATGGGGCAAGGGTTCCCAGCTCTCTCCACTTCTCAGGAGGGTCCATAAGTCCACACAGGAGAGGCCAGCGCTGTCTGTCGCTGTGCTCTTTCCTCCAGGGGCACCCCAGCGTGCCACTAACCATGTTGTCAGTCCTGCCGCCCACAGCAGCCCTGCAGGTCAGGAAACAGTCCCCCCCACCCGCTCTTGTTTTATTTTTGAGATGAGGTCTTACCATGTCCCCCAGGGCTAGAGCAATCTCGGCTCACTGCAGCCTCAACCTCCAAGGCTCAAGCAATCTTCCCGCCTCAGCCTCCTGAGCTGGGACTTCAAGTGCACACCACCACACCAGAGTAATGACTTTTTTAGAGAAAAGGTCTCACTATGTTGTCCAGGCTGGTCTCGAACCCCTGGGCTCAAGCCGTCCTCCTGCCTTGGCCTCCCAAAGTGCTGGGATTACAGATGTGAGCCACCACACCTGTCCAACATTCCCATCTTACAGATGAGGAAACTGAGGCTCAGAGATAAGCAGGGACTGTCTCAAGTCACTCTTTGGGTGCCCAAACAGCAGTGAGCTTCCCACATCGGGCCGGGGGGGCAGCCATCCACCAGTGGCTCCGACCCCAGTAGGGGAGAGAAAGAAGTCGGCAGGGACAGACAGCTCCCTGAGGACACCAGATGTTTGTTCCTGTCTCCCCATCTCCCACCCGCCACCGTTCTCTCCCTCTCCAACCCCCCCACCCTGTTTCTCACAGCCTAAGCAAACCCCCTTCAATAAAGTACCCCCCAAAACCCGGGGTTGTCGATGAAGCCACGTGTGTCTCTGATGCAGGGTGATGGCTGTAGGGCTGCCGTCAAGGTGGACTGGTGGCAGAGGTGGGCTCCGCAGGGACAGTGCCTGTCCTGTTGAGCATTCCTGCCCCTCACTCAGCTCCTCCCCACGCCCAGGCCGGCTCCCAGCCTGTGGAAGAGCCCGCTGCTGTGCCAGCCCTGACATGCGTTAGCCAGGCCTCCAGCCATCACTCCTGCTTCAACACGTCCATGTGCGGATCTCCCGCGGCCTAATGGTTTGGGTGTGTCAGCGAGGCTGCCTGCTTCCCGGAACTTACTGCAGAAACCCCTGAGCTGCATCAGACCCCCGTAGACCCTGGGGAAACCCCGGGCTCAGAGAGACGAGCCTGCTTGTTAGGAGTCACACAGTAAGTCCTCAGCAGGTTGGGGGTGGGGCTCTGTCCCTGGTTTGGGTGGAAGCTTCACCCTCGGGACCCACAGCTCCCAGGAGCAGACATCCCACCTGCTGTTCTCAGGGGTCTCCCCATGTTCTAGGCTCACAGCCCAGCCCCCAGAGGGGTGTAGGAATCTCTCAGCCAACCGGGGATTTCCAGGCGAATCCCTGAGACGGTCCCATACCTGCGCTCCTGGCCTTAGCCTGAGGTGCTGGAGCCACCCCGGCACGGGGCCCTGCAGAAGGAGGACGGGCCTCAAGCCAGGACCCTCAGCGCCTTCTCCTGGAGGGGGGTGCGGCTGTGAGAGGCCCAGGGCTGCAGCCAGCTCCGGGCGCAGTGAAGGGAGCCCCGGGACTCCCATCTGGGGTTTACACAGAGGAGCCGGGAGCCGCATTTCGGAAGCACCTCTGCTTTCCACGCTGCATCTGCTTTCCTCCTCACAGCTCCTCCGGGAGCTGGAGCTTGTTCTCCCCATTTCCACAATGGAAACGGAGGCCCTGAAAAAGTCAGTCTCCTCCTGCACCAAAGGCAGGACATGGAGGGTGCTGCTGGGGCCTGACCGCCAGCCCTGGGCCTGCCCCTCGGTGGAAGAGCAGCTCATCTGCTACGTGCACGATGGGAGCGAGACACTGACAGATGGTTTTGTCCTGACAGCGAACGCCTCCGAGACGGACCGCCAGAGCCATCCTGTGGCCTTCACTGTCACCGTCCTGCCTGTCAACGACCAACCCCCGTCCTCACCACTAACACCGGCCTGCAGGTGACAGCATCTCTGGGACCACCCCCATGTCTGCTTCGAGAAAGAGGCCAGCGTCCCCTCCCCCCGGCACAGAGCTCCCCCTCTCTGAGCCTCAGTTTCCTCCTCTGCAAATGGGGCACTGCCGTGTGCCTCACGCGGTGGCCGGAAGGAGAGATGTGAGATTGTGCTGAAACAGAGCAAGGCGGGAGGTTTTGCTGTTGGACGCTCGCAGGTACGGCAGGCTGACTTCTGAGCGGCCACGCGTGGCTCTGCTGTTTCTTCTCCTGCGGCTCAGGACCAGAACACCTGCCAGAATCACTTACAAGCCCTTAAGGGCAGGCGTCAGGGCGGGAGCTGTTAAGCTCCCCACCTTCGCCCCAGCAAGTGAAGGCCACGGCCTGGCTCCCCAAACTCCTGCCCCTTGTGCCACAGCAGAGCAGCACCCCCATTTGGCAGGGGTGGAAGTGGAGGCCCAGACATGGGCTGGAACGTCTCATGGCTGCACAGGTAGTTCTGCGGGAACAGAAAGGGCGTGCGTTTACTAAGCCCACGTGGCAGGGCTTTGAACGCCAGCTTCTGGGGGGCATCCTCCCTGGTCAGGAGCCACTGAAGGTTCCACAGAGGGCTGACTTGGGCTGTCTCTGATGTGGGACACTGGGGGGCTTTGGTGGTCTAGGATGTGCCCGTAGAGGGCGGCCTGGTGGTGGGGAGGCCGCTGAAGAGTGAGTGGGACACAGCGCTCAGGAACCACAGGCCGGGACGGCTGTGTGGCAGCGCGGCCACCAGGTGGGGCCATCCACCCGTGTTTGCTCCAGGAGCCCAGCGCTGGGGCCCTGCCCCCCACATTAAGGCCCCTCCTGCCAGGGCTGGGCCTGAGGGCTCCCTGGGGTGGGTGGAGAGGGCCCAGGAATGCCAGAGGGCTCCATTTTCTGGGCATGTGAGCCCCACGCCAGCACTGCCTGCAAATAATTGGCCCAGCAAGACCAGACCTCAGGACCTCAGGAACCGGCACCTGCTCTGCTGGCCGGTGAGAGGCCTGAAGAGGGGTCCCCTTCGCCCAGCATGAGCAGGGCCTGGAACCGCTCTGGAAGCACCTGGCCCGTCCCAGCACTGCTTCTGTGCCGCAGGACACTGCCAGCCATCAGCCCACCCAGTTTGCACATCCCACTCCTCCCTCAGCTGGAAGGAGGGCTCATTTCCAAAATCACCGTTCCCACCGTGCCCAGCCGCTGCCAGACACACATGGAGGGCCTGAAAGGAGACCCCGGCCCCATCAGCGAGGCAAATTAGGGAGCACTGTTGGTCAGAGTCGGGGTTTTCTGGGAGTGAGAACTTGGTGAGGGTAAGAACTGGGGCCTTCCTGGGCAGGGGACACAAGCTGGCCTTGAGGGACACACGGGACTAGGGCGCATGGAGAGCAGGGACCCTGGGCCTGGAGGGCAGCCTTCCCTGGGGCCTTCCCTGGGGTGACAGGGAAGGTGAATGCGGGGAGGGCCCTTTGTGCAGGGGAGCCAGAGCGGCGCCAGCCTCAATGCCAGCTGAGGCCTGAGCTGCAGTGGGGTTGGAGCCCTGGTGGCCGCCCAGGCCAGGGACGAAGGGGTGGGTGAGCATGGCAGGGCAGGACCTTCACAGGCTCGTGTCCCCAGATGTGGGAGGGGGCCACGGCGCCCATCCCTGCGGAGGCTCTGAGGAGCACGGACAGTGACTCCGGGCCTGAGGACCTGGTCTACACCATCGAGCAGCCCAGCAACGGGCGGGTAGCGCTGCGGGCGGCGCCGGGCACCGAGGTGCGCAGCTTCACGCAGGCCCAGCTGGACGGCGGGCTCCTGCTGTTCTCACACAGAGGTGGGTTCCTGCTGCCCACGGGGGAGCCCTGAGGCGGGGAGCCAGCTCGGGCCAGCGGACCCAATGTCCCCGTCCCCAGGAGCCCTGGATGGAGGCTCCTGCTTCGACCTCTCTGATGGCGAGCACGCTTCCTCCGGACACTTCTTCCGAGTGACAGCCCAGAAGCAGATGCTCCTCTCGCTGGAGGGCAGCCGGACACTGACCGTCTGCCCAGGTGTGTGTGCTGACCGTGGGCGTTCCTGGTTGCTGGGAGCCTGGGAGGAGCTGAAGTCGCATGCCAGGGTGACACTGCCTCTCTGCAGCCACAGGCCTGGGCCTGGATCCCAAAGGCTGATGGTGTCTTTTGCCTCTGGCAGGGTCCGTGCAGCCACTCAGCAGCCAGAGCCTCAGAGCCAGCTCCAGCGGCGGCGACGACCCCCAGCTCCTGCTCTACCGTGTGGTGCGGGGCCCCCAGCTGGGCCGGCTGTTCTGTGACTCCCCAGCCCCAAAGGCAGCCCCCTTCATCTGTGACTTAGTCTGTAGTAGTGGTGAGCTGACACATCCAGGTGTGACTGAGCCCCTCTGTGGCACGCCTCTGCCCTGTTCTAGACATATCTATAAATACTCATATATATATATACACACCTACACGTGGCCGACCGCCTCACCTCTGGCACTGGGAATCAGTCACCATGCTGTCCTTGTGGAGTCTTGCGGCCAAACAAGAGAAAGCTGTCCCCTGACATTGCCCCTCCAAAGTGCGCCACCTCCAGTGAGCCTCCCTGTCACCCAGGCCCCGCCATCCCTCCCGCCCCCGCCAAGCATGGCAGTGCTGTGCAGGCAGCCCTGTGGCCTGACGGTCTCTACCAGTCCTGCTTTCCCTCGGCTGAGAGTCAAGCCCATTTCTGGACGACAGGGAATGTGTCCTCTGTGGACTGTGTTCTCTGTGGAGCTCAGGGGAGGGGAAAGACCAAGCGATTTCTGGGGTGCTGTTGGGAGCAGTGAAAAGGCCCCTCCCTTTCCAAGGGACACTGTTCCCGGAAAGCCCCCGGAGCTTAGCTGGTCTTATCCTGTGAAGCCGGCTGTGGCCACTAGGGGGCAGGAGGGCCATGAACTCAGCCTGGAGGGAGCCTGCGTGGCAGCCAGCACTCTGGAGGGACAGACAGAACAGGCCACCAGGTGCAGACAGGAGAGGGAGGCAGGGGGCTGGAAGAAAGATGCCTGGGGTGGATGGAAGTCAGCGCCGTTGGGTGCTGGTACCTGCCTTCCCCGCCACCGCTCCATCAGGCTTCTGAGCCTGCTGGCTGTCAGGGCCGGACGTGCCATGGCAGTCCCCGGGAAATCCCCAGATGTCACCAGGCAGCACACAGGTAACAGGCCTGGAAGGTCCCCAACAGCCCAGCTGGACATGCTCAGACACTCTGGGGCTCCTCGTTCAGTGGCACAAACTCCAGGACCAGTGAGGGAAACGGGAATACTCCAGGCCAAGCAGTGCGACTAAATCCATTTATTCCAAAATAAAAAGCAAAATAAACAGGAGTTGCATCACCAGGGAGCCACGACCCCAACCCTGCCTCCTTCCTCTGTCCTCTGCTAGCAATAAACAAGTTTCCCAGCCGCAAATAATTATTAAAACCTCCTCCCCATGTGCCAGTTCCAACCTCTGCTAGCTACAAAACAGGGGGCGCCCCTACCCCCCGGAATATACAACATGTTACACAGATACAATATGTACACTGGGGAAGGGGGGCCAGCCCAGCAGCCCG
>NW_016108314.1:92219-93937 GCF_001604975.1 Cebus imitator
ATTCTGCACATACCTGCCAGAGCAGGCCACTTTCCTCTTCTGTGAGATGTTAAAAGCTCCCAAAAATGTTATTACTCCCATTTGCAATGCACAGAAAATGGAAGAAAGGCTGTTTCCAGTTCTCGGCTTTTCAACAACTCTAGATGTCAGTACACATAGTGGCACCTTACAAATAATAAACAGTGTGCACGTGAGGGCAAAGCACACATTGAGCTAATTAAGAGCTCACTGTGATCAGGAGTCCATCAACTACCATAGCAGAACATAAGCAAATTGTATCTGAATTCCATAATGAATATACATGCTGCAATAACGTTAAAAACCATGGCAGCCTATTCCAAACTAGCGAGAATGGTTTTGTGCCGATAGTGGGTCTTTGTGTGTTTGAACTCCCACCACGTAAGGGCAAACTCGATAGGCATGCTAATGACCTACGATTATCAAATTAAAGACGCTAAAGGATGCCAGAGTGGACATCAGTGAAAGCCACACGAAGACCCACTCCCTTTAACTTATTACAAATAAACTATAAATTAGAAACACAAATCATCATGAGTGGCTCTAACATTCAAATAAAGTAACATGTAGAAGATTAACCGTATAACTTTGTTCCTTTGTAAATTTCTTGGCCAGCTCTTAGCTGATGGTGATGTTTACCTCCTTCGCAGCAGCCCGGTAAAAGCATGGCATAGAGGGACTGCTGCCCAAGGGTCAGTGTTGCTGGCCATCCTGCAGCTCACACAGCCGTGAGCAATCTGCTGTGCAGTGGGGTGTGGTGTACCCTCCCTCCTGCAGGCTCCAGGCTGTCGCTGTCGTCGTCCGGGCTCATCTCATAAAATACTTTGGAGAGAGGGAGGCGGGCATCTGAGTGCAATGCCAGCCTCCCCTGCTCCTGCCTGCCCACCCCACCTGAGGGCTCTACTCACCATCCTTGTCAGCAGCACCAAGCTCCTGGGGGGCTGGGGCCCCTGGAGTGGAATCATTAGCAGGGTGCTGGACCTCGTGGCCGATCATAAGCTGCGTCACTGGGCCCTGCAGCTCCAGCAGCTTCACCTGGAGATAGGGGTGCTCAGCTGCCACGCCGGTGCCGGCACCCACGCTCACGCCCACCCCCATCCCCCTCACCCCCGCAGAGATGTTGTACACCTTACCTTGATCCCCTCCTCGGCCTCGGACAGCATGCTAACATCGTACTTCTTCTGGTGCTGGGTCTTGACCACTGCTGTCTGATGGTCATTTGGTTTGATGGACTTTCCTGCGGGAGGACAGGCTCAGACACTGGGGCCCCTCCCACCACCCTGCAGCTCCCCTGCCCTGCCCTGGCCTCCTGCTCACTTATCATGTCTCTCTCTCCAGAGAGCTGGATAAGTCCGAGTTCTAGTTTTTCCACCCGCTCCTTCAGGTCCGCATTTTCCTTCACAACGGCCATGAACTCATTCTGGAGCCGAAATAATGGGGTCACATCTCCGCAGTGACCAGTCCCACCCCCACCCTTCTTGGCCCCTGCCAGGACTCACTCACCTGCAGCTTGTCGATGGCGCCCTGCAGGGCCCGCTGGGTCTCCCCACACCCACGGTCGCTCCTAGTCCCTGTGGCTGCGGCCGCTGCCTCTGGCTCCCTCAGGGCCGAGGCCACCAGGTGAGCCTGGTGCTGGCAGCACCCCTGTTGTTTCTGGAGCTGCTCACAGAGCCGTGCCTGCTCCTCCTGGGCACCGGCTC
>NW_016108314.1:96977-101263 GCF_001604975.1 Cebus imitator
CCATCTGTCCTCTAAGTCCATTTTTTTTCCTGCTGGGGGTGGGAGCACAGGGAGGAAGGGAGAAATGAATTTTTTCTTCACTTTTTGAAAAAATGATACATTCTTATAGTCCAAAACTGAGAAGGTACAGAAGGGAAGTATCTCCCAGCCACCTGTGCTCTCTCCTGAGTTTTTTACAAATCCTTGCAGACATGATTCATGTATATTATCACAGTACACATACACACACACACACACACACACACACACACACACACAGACACACACACACACACACGTTTCCTCTCTCTACACAAATGGTGACATACTAAAGCTACTCTTCTGTACCTTCAGAGTCCAAGTGCCCAGTCCCCCACCTAGGACTTGGCCAAGGCCACAGCCAAGTAAGGGCAGGGAGGGAATTTGGCCTCTGAGCTCTGCGTCCAGTGCTGTCTCCCCATAGCACACTACAACTCACCCACAGCAGCCCCAAGGGGAAACTGGAGCCCAGGATTGGCAGCATGCAATCAGGGGGTCCCACTGGACTCTTACCAATAAGTCGATGGTGTTATTCAGTTCACTGGTTGTCACGGAGTTCGAGTCCAGGGTTATTTGTAGTTGGTGTGCGCTCTGAGGGACATGCAGAGAGGAGGAGTTGGGGGAGGATCGGGGGAGAGGTAGAGAGAACAATCATTAGGGTTGGGGTGTGTGGGGGCTGTCTCGGCTGGCGGAGGGGCACCCAGCCGCCACTGTGGGAGGAGGGTGGAGGGCTGGCCTGCAGGGTCACTGTACCTCAGCTCAGGGCTTCTTACCTCTGGACTTTTCATGGTGGCACATGGCACAGGGCCCTCCTTGGGACCACCTGCTGCTGACTACAAGAGATGAGAGTGCACATAGAGATGTTCTGTCCCCTCAGTGTCCAAGCCTCTGACTTCCTTTCCTCCCCATCAGCTGGCAGCACTTTCTGTTCTGCCTCTCGGACCCTTTGTCCCATAACTCCTCTGTGCCAACTCCTCTCATGGTTCTTCTCTCCCACCATCCCACCCTGGGGCCCTTTCAGTGACTCTTAAAGGGACAGCTTGACAGCAAATGGCTGTTCTCATTGGGTTGGCTTCCCCTTGAGACTGGGGATGAGGAAAACCAAACAGCAAGGACCCTTTCCTGGGTGTCCTGGGTGTTTACAGCAGGCCATGTACTAGGGATTAACAAAAACACAACAGCAATAACGAATCTCATTTCACCCTCACAAATGGAAGTCAGACAATATCACCTCTATTTTACAGATGAGAAAGGAGAGGCCCAAAAAGCTCAAGGAATTGCCCTAAATCATATCCCTAGCAGATGGAGAGGCAGGATTCAAACCCAGAATTCCTAACCAGTACCCAGAAGTTCTTCCACAATCTTAACAATTCCCCTCTACTGCCCCTTGGGCCCCTTTTCCCCAGAAGCCTGGTGGGCCAAGACTCACATGGCATGGTGACTGGCAACCATCAGAAGTGCCTGTCTCAGGGCTATTGTTGTTTCTTTTCTTTCTCTGTCTCACTCGTGTTGGAACAGCAGGGCTGTTTCTTTGTTGAAATTCTTTCAACTGTGAGAAATAGAGCAGTAATACCCATGAGAACTACAAACCCCTACAGTCACAACCTACATTACAGTTTTTACAAAATACTGTTACACAACATCTGATTTAATGCCACCAACAAATCTATAAGGTGTTGTCACAATCACTAAGTGACCGAGAGAGACTGATATCATAGCAAAAACAAAAAGAAAAAAAGAAAAATAAGAAAAAGCAATACTAGACCTTAAACTAACTCCTCTGACTCCAAGCTCTGGGGTTTTGCCACGAATCAGCAACTGCCAGAGACCAAAACCACAGGCAGAGGTAGAAAAGCCAACATGAAGTAGACAGGAACTGTACGCCGTGTGGTTTAGAGTCATACAGCCTCACACGTCTGTTAGTGTTAAGAAGAGCACCAGCACCTCTCACACTTTTCTATCAATGTGTCCTCATGGCAGAAGGCAGCCTTTCTGTTAAATCTGGGAATTCATCAGAAAGAGGACAACCCAAGTCTCATTTCAGAGAGAAGTCTGGTATACTCTTAGAAACCGATGTGACTGTCATCCATAAGTACAATAATGTTTTTGCTCTCTCAAGAGACTCAAGGAAAACTGATGCTTCTGAAAGATGTCCCATGTTTATCCCATGGCATTCAAAGTAGCCTAAGTTGAGATGATATGAGGAAGATTCAAGCTGTCAGTTTCAATTTCCCAAGATCTGTTCCACAGAAGATGAGCAGATCTCACTCCAGAGGCCACTGACTGAAGGGCAGTATGGTCCCAGAACCATGGAGAATTTGAAGATGAGGTGGAGAACTCAGAAAGAAATGTGAAAGTCTCTCTGGAGAGTAGAAGCCTGAGAGAAAACCAAACCAAACCCATTCTCTCCCACTGCCACCCAGAGACACTGTCAATGTTTTGAGCTCATGGGGGAAGTGTAGGCTTTGTTTACACTTTTCAATGTCTATGTTAATGTCAATGTCTATGTTAAGGGAGTGGGGCAGCCTGAAACCTCTTGCTCCTAGGTCCCATAGTCCCCATTCCCCTTCCAGTTTGAAATTTGTGCAAGGACCAGAGGAGCCAGAAATGAGATGAGAATGCTTAGGGAACTGAGTCCTAAGATCGAAGGCCGGTCTTGTAGCAGGACTGATGGTTCCTAGGAAGACCGTGACATCACTACATTCCACTCCTCCTGGGGGAGGGGACCACATCAGGGAGATGCCTGTGTCACTGCTCCATGATCGGGGAGGGGGATGAAGGGCTGGGACCCAGGTCCTTGGAGACGCCAGCCCAAAGAGCACAGGGAAGTCGCACTGGGGGTGCAGAAGGGGAGGGCAGAGTCTGCAGCAGGGAGCCCCAGGAGTCACCAGCCCAAAGTCACCCAGAAATGACTGGTGAGGGTGGGGGCTGGGAGACCCAGGTCCTTAGAGACATGAGCCCACAGGGCCCAGGGAGTTCAGACATGGGGCAGTAAAAGGTGAGGCCCAAGTAGGGAGTGGGGAACCTCAGGGGTTACACATCCAAAGTCACCCTGAGGTGATTGGCAAGGGTAGGGATTGAGCTCATTGCTGAAGGGGTGGGGCTGACTGAGAAGACATTGGTAGGGGGAGCCCAGAGACGCCAGGGTTGGGGGCCCACCCAGTCTGGTGTGTCTCACAAGTGTTATGGACTCTGGCAGCGGTCTTGCAATCGGAGGGGATCTGTGTACGTTACCTTTTTCCTAGCCGAGGTTAATTTCATCTTGCGAATTTCTTCTGACATCTCCATGGTGGGTGGAGGAGGTTGGTGGGGTTGGGGAGGGAGGGGGGGTTGGGGCCACATCAGCACAATTCAAGGGAGCACTGGTAAGCAGCTCCACTCTCCTACAAGGCAGCTGTGTTGACTGAGCCAGAGGAGGCGTAACCAGGGCACCACTAGAATTTAGAATAGGGGCGTGGCCTTCATGCTCCAATCCGATTGGTCAATGAAAAAGATGAAAAGGAAAGGAGGCGTGGCCAGGCAGCAAGTCCAGAGAGACCTGTGGCATCCCAATAAAAGCTGCCCCTGCAACTCCTGTCCCCGCCCACTCTGAGAGGGGAGGGGCCACCCACTCCGGGAGAGGGGAGGGGCCGGCTTTTGCTTTTAAATTTTAAACTTACCAGAGCATGCAGCCCAGTGTTTGGGGAGGTGACTGTAAGAGGAGATTACAGTGTGGGAAACTATCCTGCCTAGGCCAAGGCCTCATGGAGCCCACAGTTCCCTAGGGCCAGGAGAGCACTGGAGCGCACCCTGACACCCATTGGAAACCTGAAATCCACACCTGCAGGAGATCAGGAAAGGGGTTCAGCCTCCAATGCACCTGCAGCCAGGTGAGACAGGTAAAGCTGGGTGCTAAGCAGATCTCCTGTTTGACCTTCCTCTCCTGCCTCCTCCAAGCAGAGGAGTAGTGACAGCTGTCCATCAGCCCATTGGCTAGATTGAGGTCACTGAATCTGGGTCCCAACAGGCTAGTGTAACCCCTGACTGTCCCAGGCCCGGCCCAAGGCAGTCATGTCTCTGGTGAGAACCTGGTAGACAGATGTGATGTTCCCAATGGCTCTATAAACCTCTTGTTGAGAATAATCAAGGAAATGGGCAAGACCATCATGCTCAGCCAGGAACCTGTCAGGGCCAGACAGAAGTCAGTTTGGTTCCAGGCCTGGCCCTGGAAGGGTGGTGGACTGGGGGCAGCCACAGTGAAGGGGAATGGATGGCCATGGGCTGCGTGG
>NW_016108314.1:102608-104217 GCF_001604975.1 Cebus imitator
AGCTGGTAGCAGTGAGTCAATCCTGGTACTCACCCCACCAAAAAGCTCTGAAATGTGGATGCCTGTGGGTGAGGGTAAGACTCTTCAGGAAAACTTTCTCAATGACAAGGAAGGTTTGAGCTGTGCCTTAGGGAAGCCAGAGGGGTAGGTGACAGGCACCCTCACAAAGCCTGCCAGGGAACACAGGAGGGACACAGGTGTAGTGGTGGGAATGTTCTGGAAGACAGCAGGCAGCCTCCCACTCACTGATGGGACCAAGTGAGGTCAGGTCCACACACCAGAAGCTGGTATCCACACACGGGTGCACTTTGTTTCTTGTTTTAGAGACAGGGTCTTCCTCTGTTGCCCGGGCTGGAGTGCAGTGGTACAATCATAGCTCACTGCAGCCTTGACCTCCTGGGTTCATGCGGTCCTCCCACCTCAGCCTCCTCAGTAGCTGGGACTTCAGGCTCATGCCACCATGCCTAATTTTATTTTTTGTAGAGACAGGGCCTTGCTATGTTGTGCAGCCTGGTCTCAAGCGATCTTTCCACCTCAGCCTCCCAAAACACTGGGATACAGGGACAAGCCAGCGCTCCTGGTTCTGCTGCTGCATTTTGGCTGCCTTGGTGCACAGGAGGCATGAGCTGGGGGGCAGAATCTGCTCTTGGACCTTTCCCAGGCCTGCACCCAGACTGACCCCTGGGCTGCAGGAGGCAGGTGTGGAGAGAACGCAGCGAGCAGAGCTGGCTAGCCAGTGATGGAGACCCAGGCTGGGACTAGGAGACGGGGCTCCAACCCTCCGCCTAGTGGCCCTGCCAACCCCTTGAAAGAAATAAATAATGACCTAGTCTCAGGTATTCCTCTGGAGCAACGCAAAACAGACTGATACAGCCTCCACGCTTGGTGTCCACTGGACCCGACCACTCGGGGAAGGGCTGTTCTTGACTGCCGTTAACATACAGACTACGACAGAGTTGTTCCCCTGCTCTGCCTCAGTTTACCTCTCTCAGCTGACAGAGTAGGGATAATTGATTCTCATGTGGGCCACAGTATAAAACAAAGCCCTGAGTCCCACAGGAAGGTAGGTGGGCCCTGTCCAAGGGAACATAGACCTGGGAAGTATTTTATGTCCTCGGGGTGGCAGAGGGACATGGAGAAGATGCCTCCTTTGTGGGCAAAGGAGAAGGGAAGATAAACAGAGAGGCGTTGGACACCTGCCTCACCCCGACCTCCCCCACCCCACACCAGGCCCATTCCCACATAGCCCCCGACTCAGGAGGCACCATTCTCCTTAGGGTCGTTGGGACTTCCCAACTGAGCTGGGGAAGCTGACAGTCTGATTCATCAGGGGCAGCATGTAGTGTAGGTGATGCGCTGGACGGAAGTGGAGGGGACACGGGAGCCGTGGTGTCAGGTCTGGGGCTGCCAACGTGGTACCTGCCCTGGCCGTGGGCAGACCACGCTGCTCCACCCTGCCACATGTGGCCTCTAATTCTAAGGCATCCGAGTTCCAGGCCAGGACTGGAGCCACACTCCCCTTGGGGACAGGGGACACAGTCCACACAGACTTCACCTGTGCTTTGGGCAAAGGCAGCTGCACAAATGAACAGGAGGGGCCCTGCTGGAG
>NW_016108314.1:105153-107711 GCF_001604975.1 Cebus imitator
GAAGGTGAACGGATCGGTCTCTATCCCCTCCCCTACCCGCCCTGAGCATGACTCTGGTGCCTGGGCCCACAGCCGACTTGGCTTTGAGGCTGCAGCGGCACCCGACCTGGCGGGCTTCCGGGTGTCCCCAAGCCCCTCCCGGGGCGCTGAGACGCACGTGCACCCAGCAGGCTGACACACAGGCCGCCGCCACGCATGCAAACCCGCGCCTGCACGTCCGTGCATAGTCCCCATCTCCACACACGCCATTCCAGAGCCGCGCTCTCCCCTCGCTCGGCCCCGCACACGTGTGCACGCAGGAAAGCCCGCGCACCCGGCCGGCCCCACACCGACGGCGGCCTGGAGTCAGGGCAGCCACCGCCTCAGGGCGATCCCGCCAGCCTGGGCTGAGGCGGGTATGCGGGGGGGAGGGTGTGTGGGGGGGTGAGCCAAGACCTCGACCTTTCCAAGTGCTGGGTTACAGGCCTGAGCCGTTGTGCCCGGCCGTCTCTTTTTTTTTTAATTTGCTCTGTTACCCAGGCTGGAGTGCAATGCCGTGGTCACGCCTGGCTGCAGCCTGAAACTCCTGGGCACGAGCGAGCCTCCCACCTCAGCCTGTAAGCCTGAGCCATCGTGCCCAACCCTTTTTTCTTCCTTTCCTTTTTTTACCTTTTGAGGTAAGGTCTCGTTCTGTTACCCAGGCTGGAGTGCAGCGGCGTGGTCCCCGCGTGCTGCATCAACCTCCCGGCTGAACGATCCTCCCACCTCAGCCTCTTGAGTAGCTGAAAACACAGGTGCATATCACCACCAGGCTAATTCTTTGTATTTCTGGTAGAGATGAGGTTTTGCCATGTTGCCCATTCTGGCCTTGAACTCCTGAACTCAGGCTATCTGCCCACCTCGGCCACCCGAAATGCTGGGATACCACCGAGAGCCACTGTGCCAGCCCTTTTTTCCTTTTTTTCTTTTTTTTTGAGATCAGGTCTTGCTCTGTTACCCAGGCTGGAGTGCAGCCGCTTGACCACAGTTTGCGGCAGCCTAACCTTCCTGGGCAGAAATGATCCTCTTACCTCAGCGTCTTGAAAACCTTAGACCACAGGTGCACACCACCATGCCTGGTTAATTTTTTTTTTTAATAGAGTTGGGGTTTGGCCATGTTGCCCAGTCTGGTCTTAAACTCCTGGTCACAAGTTATGTGCTCACCTCGGCCTCCCAAAGTGCTGACAGGCATGAGCCCTTTTTCTTATTTATTTGTTTANTGGTCACGCCTGGCTGCAGCCTGAAACTCCCGGGCACGAACGAGCCTCCCACCTCGGCCTGTAAGCCTGAGCCATCGTGCCCAGCCCTTTTTTCTTCCTTTCCTTTTTTTACCCTTTGAGGTAAGGTCTTGTTCTGTTACCCAGGCTGGAGTGCAGCGGCGTGGTCCCCGCGTGCTGCGTCAACCTCCCGGCTGAACGATCCTCCCACCTCAGCCACTTGAGTAGCTGAAAACACAGGTGCATATCACCACCAGGCTCATTCTTTGTATTTTTGGTAGAGATGAGGTTTTGCCATGTTGCCCGTTCTGGCCTTGAACTCCTGAACTCGAGTTATCTGCCCACCTCGGCCACCCGAAATGCTGGGATACCACCGAGAGCCACTGTGCCCAGCCCTTTTTTTCTTTTTTCCTTTTTTTTGAGATCAGGTCTTGCTCTGCTACCCAGGCTGGAGTGCAGCTGCTTGACCACAGTTTGCGGCAGCCTAACCTTCCTGGGCAGAAATGATCCTCTTACCTCAGCCTCTTGAAAACCTTAGACACACCACCACGCCTGGCTAATTTTTTTTTTTTTTTTTAATAGAGTTGGGGTTTGGCCATGTTGCCCAGTCTGGTCTCAAATACCTGATCGCAAGTCATGTGCTCACCTCGGCCTCCCAAAGTGCTGACAGGCATGAGCCCTTTTTCTTATTTATTTGTTTATTGAGATTAGGTCTCTCTCTGTTGCTTAGGCTGGAGTGCAGTGTCATGATCCCGGCTTGTTACAGCCTCAACCTCTTTGGCTAAACAGATCCTCCCACCTCAGTCTCTTGAACAGCTGGGACCACAACTGCACCCCACCACGCCTGGCTAACTGTTTGTATTTTTGGTAGACATGGGGCTTTGTCATGTTGACCA
Organism: Cebus imitator; assembly: GCF_001604975.1. Taxonomy (NCBI): domain Eukaryota; kingdom Metazoa; phylum Chordata; class Mammalia; order Primates; family Cebidae; genus Cebus; species Cebus imitator. Next base: position 107,285 of record NW_016108314.1, read on the forward strand.
GTCTGGTCTCGAACTTCTGAAATGAGGTGATCTGGCCACCTCCACCTCCAAAACTGTCGTGTTACAGGTGTTAGCCACTGTGTGCAGCCCCATTTTATTTTTTCCTTTTTTGTGTTTTTACTGAGATTAGGTCTCGTTCTGTTACCCAGGCTGGAGTTCAGCGACATGACCACGTCTCTCTGCAGCCCCAGTCTCCTGGACTCAAGCGATCCTTTCACTTCAGCCTCTTGAATAGCTGGGACCACAGGTGTACACCACCACGCCTGGCTAAATTTTTATATTTTTCATAGAGATGTGGTTTTGCCATATTCCCCTGTCTGGTCTCGAACTCCGTTACTCAAGTGATCTGCCCACTTCGGCCTCCCAAACTGCTGGGTTACAGGTGTGAGCCACTGTGCCCAGCCCTTTATTCTTCCTTCCCTCCCTC
>NW_016108314.1:108442-109929 GCF_001604975.1 Cebus imitator
AGCCTTTTCTCTCCCAGAGTCCTGGAATCTTTTCTGTATTTGACAACCTAAGAATTATGAGAACGTTAAAGCAATATTCTTGATCGAAAGAATGGCTTGTTATTTTGCCTCGTTTCAGTACAACTCCTTTATCACCACTTTAACTGATCTGAGGGTATTAGAAGAAGGGGAAACCAGATGCTCAGAAGCAGTGCTTCTTAGGCAGGAAAGAATTTGTCCCTGGCAGCAGGTTTCTGATCTGAAACCAGATGGTGTTGGTCATACCTCAGCATGACTGTATCATGCCTCTGATTGCTTGTCGCTTTTTGGTTTGATTCTTCAGGAAATTCCCTGAGTTGTTTAATTGGTTTAAAAACTTTCTGGGCTATAAGGAGTCTGTACAATCTGGAAACTTTTCCAAAGGAGCGAGCCACAGAGGGCATTGCCATGGAGATAGATTACGCCTCTTGTAAATGATTGGGCTCCAGCTATCGAGCCCTACCAAAGAGTTACCAGCAGGCAAGTGTACTGGACAGACTCCTCTCTGTAAAGAGGTAAGGCCTTCCCTAGCAGGGATCACCCCTGGGTCCTCAGCTTTCTCCGGAAGGGAGCGGTAGTACCAAGGGTTGAGAAATTATGTGAATGATGAAATTAAGAACCCTTTTAATCCTTTTGAAAAATAAAATGTTTTCTATTTTTTTGTTTGTTTTTGAGACAGGGTTTCGTTTTGTCACCCAGGCTGGAGTGCAGTGATGTGATCATGGCTTAAAGCAGCTTCAACCTCCAGGGCTCAAATGATCCTCCCAGGTAGGTGGGTCTTAGACACATGCCTCCACACCCAGCTAAAAATATAAAAATGAAAGTTTTTACTGGGCCTGACACAGTGGATCATGCCTGTTGTCCTGATACTTTGGGGGGCCAAGGTGGGCGGATCACCTGAGTTTGGGAGTTTGAGAACAGCATAAACAACATGGAGAAACCCCGTCTCTACTAAAAATACAAAATTAGCTAGGGGTGGTGGTGTACACCTGTAATCCCAGGTACTCTGGAGGCTGAGGCAGAATTGCTTGAACCCAGGAGGCGGAGGTTGCAGTGAGCCAAGATCATGCCGTTGCACTCCGGCCTGAGTAACAAGAGCAAAACTCGGTCTTCAAAAAACAAAAAAACAAGGTTTTACTTTTGTAAAGATGGGGTCTTGAACTCCTCCTGGCCTCAAGTGATCTTCCTGCTTCGTCCCCCCAAAGCACTGGAACTACAGGCGTGAGCTACTGCACCCGGCCTCATGTTTTCCATCTATTTTCAGAACCCTTTCCTTACTAATACCTTTTTGGAAACTTGCTGAAGCTGAAATCTGTGAAGTAATGTTAGTTGCCTATTTCTCCCCTAGAGTTTTGTCATTTTATTGAGAATCTTTAATCACCAGAAAGCTTTTTTAGGCATTTTTTTTTTCAATCTCTCCTCTTGTACTCAAAGGTTTTAAATCATACCTGGGTTTCTTTCTTTTGGTG
>NW_016108314.1:112842-121920 GCF_001604975.1 Cebus imitator
TCTCACTCTTTCACCCAGGCTGGAATGCAGTAGTGTGAACACAGCTCCCTGCAGCCTCGACTTCTCAGGCTCAGGCGATCCTCCCCACCTCAGCCTCCTGAATAGCTGGGACTACAGGCATGCACCACCACACACCCAGCTAATTTTCATTTTTTTTTCTTTACAGAGACAAGGTCTTGCTCTGTTTCCTAGGCTGACCTCTAACTCCTGGCCTCAAGCAATCCTCCTGTCTCCCCAAGTCTTGGGAGTAAATGTGTGAGCCACCGTGCCTGGCCTCCCTCTCTCTTTTCAAAGGAGATATGTTTATTTTTAGAAGTAGTATGTACTTACCATAAAAAATGTTAAATGATACAAAACCGTATGGGCCAGAGATTGAAAAGCTTCCACGTCTCCACCCCTAGAGTAACTGACACTCCTTTTGCATGATCAGACTTTGTACATACATACTCTTCCCACTTTTTCTTTATTCTTGCTTGTTTGTTTCATTTCCTTCAGGTCTCCAGGAAACCTAGAGAAGAACCGTTATGGGGATGTGCCCTGCCTGGACCAAACCAGAGTGAAGCTAACAAAGCAAAGTGGCCATACTCAGGTAGACAGATCAATGTCATCTTTCCAGGTGCACTGGGGGAAATTGAGCTTCTTCCAAAGTGAAGATTACGAATACTATAGTATTAGTATTGAAATGAAAAGAGACATGAAAGTAGACTCCGACACCAGAGAGATTAGGTTTCAGTTCATGTTTTGCTACACACTAGTCTATGACCATAGGCAAGTCCTCAAATGCCCACCTCACAGTATCGAGTGGAAATTAAATGAAATTCTTATGTGAATGCTGATAGTGCAAGGTCTGATATATTATAGGTGCTTCATAGATGTTAAACTATTTCTCCTTTTACTCCTTAGTTGTAAAGTTATGGTTGTAGAGTCCAATTCCTTTGGTGAGTATATATGCATCAATACAAGGCAACCTTGATTGTAAGTGACCTCTGATTTCTCCATCTGTATCTGGGGAAATTGTGGACAACTTATGTATACATAAATGTTTAGGGATACAGATGAAATGGTCAAATGACTGTATTATTTAATGTGTAAATTTGATTATATATTGAAAACCTGATATGTAATCTATTAACAGATATTTAGTGAACATTTTATTCAAACACTTCACATACACCTTTAACTTTAGCATCTGTCACGTTTTTTAATTCATCCTGCATCTTATGAATCCCCTATAATGTGATTCATTCACTTACTCTTTTGTAAAATCCTTTTAAAAAATTAGAGACAGGGTTTCACTCTGTCACCTAGGCTGGAGTACAGTGACTTGATCACAGCTCACTGCACCCTTGAACCCCTGGCTCAAGCGATCCTCCCACCTCTACCTCCTAAGTAGCTGAGACTACAGGCACACGTCATTACACCTGGCTGATTTTATTTTTGTAGAGATAGGGTCTCACTCTGTCGTCCAGGTTCCTCCTGGGCTGAAGCAAGCCTCTAGCCTTGGCCTCCCTAAGTGCTGGGATTACAGGCATAAGCCAACGTGCCTGGCCATAAATTCCTTTTTAATATAACTTGTTTACAGCAACAACTGTAGAATTTTGAGATGAATAACTAAATTGTTTTATCTTCATTTTTTTTCCCTTCTGATATACCAGTTTTATTAGGTGATCTCTCTACGCATCAAAAAAACCCATAGCCAGGCGCGGTGGCTCACACCTGTAATCCCAGCACTTTGGGAGTCTGAGGCGGGTGGATCACCACATTGGTAGTTCAAGATCAGTGTGGCCAACATGGTGAAGTCCCATCTCTACTAAAAATACAAAATTAGCTGGGTATGGTGGCAGATGCCTGTAATCCCAGCTGCTCAGGGGGCTGAAGCAAGATAATCGCTTCAACCAGGAGGCAAAGGTTGCAGTGAGCTGAGATTGTGCCATTGCACTCCAGCCTGGGCAACAAGAGCAAAACTCCATCTCGGGGGGTGGGGTGGGGGAGGAACAACAGCATTGACTGAGGTATTGTTCCCAGTAATGTAATTTAAATAGTGCCTCTTTAACATGAACACATTATAAGGATTGCTTGAACCTGGCAGGCAGAGGTTGCAGGGAGCTGAGATCGTGCCATTGAACTCCATCCTTGGCAATAGAACAAGATTCTGTCTCAAAAAACAGAACAGAACAACAACAACAACAAAAATCACACACACCATGGCTTAGAAACAACAGAAGTTTATTTCTCACTATGGTGGAGTCTCAGAAGTCCAAGATCAACGTGCTGGCAGATTTGTGGTCTAGCAAGGGCCCCTTTCTTAGTTCACTGACCACCGCCTACTCATTGCATCCTCCCATGGCAGAAGGGGAAGGGCTGAGGGAGTGCTTCAGAAGATACTAATCCCATTTGTGAGAGCTCTGTCCTCATGACCTAATCACCTGTCAAAGGCCTCATCTCCTAGTACCACTACATTGGGGGTTAGGGGCTGGGATTTCAGTGTATACATTGAAGTCATGGGGGACACAATCAATGTTCAGTCTATAGCAGTGGCCCATAACATGGTGTTCCGGGTTTAGTTCTTCACACTATTTCAATTTGCCCCCAAGTATATACTTTGAGGTCAGTTTTGTTTTAATATCCAGGATTCTTCTGAAGTTGCTAATTTTTAATTCCTAGTGTTCTCAGAGCCCAGTGCTAAAGCTGGTAATTATTCATTGTAATGTCTGGCTGGGCATGGTGGCTCATGCCTGTAAATGGCAGCACTTTGGGAGGCCAGGGTGGGTGGATCACTTGAGGCTGGGGGTTTCAGGCCAGCTTGGCCAACATGGGGAAACCCCATCTCTGCTAAAAGTACAAAAACTAGCCAGGTGTGGTGATGCGCACCTGTGGTCCCAACTACTAGGGAGGCGGAGGGTGCAGTGAGCTGGGACAGTGCTGCTGCACTCCAGCCTGAGCGACAGAGGGAGACTCTATCTGAAAAAGAGAGAGAAAAAAAGGAAGGAAGGAAAATAGGCAGGGAGGATGGAGGGAGGGAGGGAAAGGAATGGGAAGGAAGGAAGGACCCATTGAAGAAAGGGTGCTAGGTTAAGGAGAGTCAGTCCTCCCTCTCTATAGTGGAATGGATTGAGTTTCCCCTCATTTCCCATTGAAACATTTTTCTTTTGTCCTTCTGTAACCCGTCACACCCTCCTTCATCCATTTTACTGCCTCCATCTTTTCAACTCTCAACTAGCTATGAGACTGCAGCTGATCAGTATTTCTCTTTTATCAGCCTAATCAATGTTTCTCTTTCTTTTTTTTTCTATCTCTTTGAGATGAAGTTTCACTCTTCTTGCCCAGGCTGGAGTGCAATGGCATGATCTTCCCGGGTTCAAGGGATTCTCCTGCCTCAGCCTTCTGAGTAGCTGGGATTACAGGCATGCACCACCATGCCTGACTAATTTTGTATTTTTAGTAGAGATGGAATTTCTCCATGTTGGTCAGGCTGGTCTTGAACTCCAGACCTCAACTCCCGACCTCAGGTGATCGAACCTCCTTGGCCTCCCAAAGTGCTGGGATTATAGGCATGAGCCACTGCGCCTGGCCAATGTTTCTCTTTTATCAGCCTTTTATTATACCTTGTGAATAGGTGTAGTAAAAAATCACGTTGGAGTAAATAAGACTGAGGACATTAGGAGGTGGGAGAAGACTCTGGAAGACAGGGAGTCAGGGGCTGTTAATTGAGACACCTTTGAATTTGACTGGAAGTTGCTTTGCGTTAATTGAGGTAGTAACGGAGTCTAGGTGTTTGGCCTGTCCTGTTGATGGTCCCATGTATGATGCGTAGCTTTCTTCCTTCTGCATTCACATGTTGCCTTTGGTGTGTTGCAGGATGGACCAGATGTTCCTGCTTGCTTGCCTCGCATCTCATTTGGTCCCGTGCTACAGCGTTGCAAGTCCTGATGGACCCTTTTCTTGTAAGTAACAGTTTCTATTGAGATATAGTTCACATACCACGGTTGACCTGTTTGAAGTATACAAGTCAGTGGCTGTTAGTATAGTCACAGAGTTGTGCAACCACCACCACAGTCAACCAGAACATTTTTTTTTCATTCCCCAAAGAAACCCCACACCCTTGGCAATCACTGCCCACTTCCCTCTAACCCACCCTAGCTTATTTCCTATCTCCATTGATTTGCCTGTTCTAGGGATCTCATACAAAGACAGTCCTAGCATATGTGGCTTTTTGTGTCTGGCTTCTATCACTCAGTGTAATGTTTTCTAGGTTCATCCATGCCGTAGCACGTATCATCACATAACTCCTTTCACTGCCAAATACTACTCCACTGTATGGATATACCACATTTTATTCATTTACCAGCTGAAAGACATTTGTTTCCACATTTGGCTATTATGAATAATGCTGCTATTTACGTATCAGTTTTTGTATGGACACGTTATCATTTTTCTCAGGCGTGGAATTGCTGGGCCATATGGTAACTGTTTAATCTTTTCAGGAACAACCAGACTGTTTTCTATAGTAACTGCACCATTTTACATTACCACTAGCAATGTATAAGCAGTGTATATATGTGTATGAGGGTTTCAGCTTTTCCACATGCTTGTCAACAATGTTATCTTTTCTACCTGTAGTCATCCTAGTGGGTGTAAATTAGTACCCCACTGCAGTTTTGATTTGCATTTCCCTGATGGCTAATGATGAATCATCTTTGGTGCTTTGAAAGGAACAATGCTGTATTTTTTGTGCTTGTGATACTTCCTAACTTCTCTTGCCACAGAAAGAGGTGTTTTCAGGAATAAGTCATTTTTCCTTTAAGAGGAACAGGAAGTGTCTGTAGGTTGCACATGTAAGGACCACTTGGTGGTCTGACCTGGGCTCTTGTGAGTTAGACTGCTTTAGGACAGTCTACTTAGTGATTATGGTGCTCTTTTTTGCTTCTCAGTGGGACTACTTGTTGAGATTTGAGGAGGGAGGTGCTTTACCCCAGACCCTGGCTGGAGGAGACAGAGGTGCAAGGCTTGACACGTAAGTGATTGCCCCAGGACCGTGGATGATGGCTGCAGAGACACCCAGAGTGACCACTCCACCTAGCCCATTGGTCCAGGTACCTCAAGAGAAAGACAGACAGGAGGAGGAGGAGGTCACCATCGTGATTCTGGAAGATCACTCCTGGGTGCAGGAAGCTGTACTGCAGGAGGATAGTCCTCAGTCTGAGCCCTTTCCCCAGAGTGCTGGCAAGGGCAGCCCCCCAGGAGGAACTGACTGGGGGACTGCAGGATGCACTCCATTGCTTCCAAGAGCTCTGTTGGCACTGGCTGAGGCAAGAGGTTCGCACCAAGGAGCAGGTGCTGGCCCTGCCACCAAAGGAAATTCAGGCTTGGCTGCAAGGACGTTGGCCCAAAAGCACTGAGGAGGCAGTGGCCCTGGCCCTGGTGGAAGACTTGACCCAGATGCTTCGGGACAGTGGTGAGATGCAGAACCTCATAGGGACAGGGCGGGAGTAATACAGGAATTCTTAAGAAATTATTTTAGGTGGTTAGAAGAGGTAAGAGTTCTCAGTGGAATTTTCTTTTACTAAAAAGCAGCCCCCAAACCATTTCTTTTCTAACAGAAAGTAGCCTGAAAAGTCAAGCTGCAAGCAGTTATGCAAGCCGGAGGCATTCATATGTCAGTGCAAGCAGCTCTACCTGAAAGCCAGGTACCTCCAATATGGAATTCCACTCCCTTTTCCTTGTCACCATGGGTGCAGGTGTCCTGGTGCAGGCCAAGTAGAAGGTGCACTTGCTTGATAAAAGATTAGGGTGGGAGGGCCAGTTTCTTCCTGGGCTATGTAAATGGCACACCCGGTCAAGCCAATCCCTTGGGCCCTATGCAAATAAGTCACTGCCTCCTCAAGCCTTTGTATAAAATCAGTTGCATCCCCCCCAAACCCAGAGACCCTCTTTTGGGTGACCCCCTTTCTCAATATGAGGGAGCTTTCTCTCTCTCTCCTTTTTGTCTATTAAACTTTCCACTCCTTAACCCACTCCACGTGTGTCTGTGTCATTAATCATCTCACCGCGAGAAAATGAAACATGAGTATTTCCCCAGACAACAAAGCCATTTCAGGAGCACACTTCTAAGGTGGAGCTGTGTGGGGTTTCAGAGGAGGAGAAGACAGAGTAGGGGCCAGTGCCATCCCTCTACTTGGCCCACAGCGGGCAGTGTGTCCATCAGCCTTTTAATGTCCTCACTGTATGCAATGTCAGCTCCAGAACTGCAGTGGAGGAGAGGCTTAGAGGATTATTCCTGGAGCTACATTTGCAAAGTAAGGACAGCTATATGTTCACTTGCAGTGGTTAGGAAGCTGATGGAAGTAATTCAGGGAGGAGCTGGAGACCCCTATAAACCTGGCACCTGCACTTCGTTGTGCAAGAAACTTCCTAATAGTTCCTGCGATTAGAGAAAACTATCTGATGTTTTCAAAGTGATTATTTTCATAAAACCAAGATAAATAAAATTATTATTATTATTTTTGAGATGGAGTTTCGCTGTTGTCACCCAGGCTGGAGTGCAAGGGCGTGATCTCGGCTCACCGCAACCTCCGCCTCCTGGGTTCAAACAATTCTCCTGCCTCAGCCTCCCAAGTAGCTGGGACTACAGGGATGTGCCACTATGCCTGGCTAATTTTTGTATTTTTAGTAGAAACAGGGTTTCACCATGTTGCCCATGCTGGTATCAAACTCCCGGCCTCAAGGGATCCTCCCAATTTGGCCTCTCAAAGTGCTGGGACTATAGGCATGAGATAGCTAGCGCTGGCATAAATGACTAGCCAGTTGCAGAAGAAAAACAGTGGGCCCCGTGTCTCACGGTGTACAGACATAAACTCAAGATGGATGAAAGATGTAAATGCAAGACCTCACATATGAAAAGCCTGCAAGGGAACCTAGAAACAACCTTCCTGATAGAGGATTTGGCACAGCATGGATATGTCTCAGTCTCCAAAAGCAAGTGCAACTAAAACAACTATTGCCCAGTGGCACCTAATACACAGAAGAGCTGCTGCACAGAAGAAATGACCAACAGAGTGAACAGACGGTCTGCACAACAGGAGAAAATGTTCCCACACATACATCTGATGAAGGCTAATATCCAGGATCTACCTTAAAGATGTTAAGCAAATCAACCAGGAAAACAAAAACTCAATGAAGGGCAAGGGGCATGAAAACATGCACCACAAAAGAAGGCTTACAGCAACCAACAGACATGACAACATTTCTCTACCTCAGTCATCATCAGAAAAAGACAAAGCAAAAGGCCCACGAGATAGTACTGCACACTGGTACTGGAATGATGATTAGGACATGGTCCACAAGAATGAATGCAGGCGAGGCAGAGGAGAGGGACGCTGCTCTGCTGCTGGTGGAAATGCAAACCAGTTCGGACACCATGGAAAGCAATGTGGGGATTTCTCAAATGACTTTCTCCACATCACTAATCCTCACAAAAATGTCCATGAAAACCATGCTAAGATTCCGTCTCCTTCCACTCACTATGAATACTACCAAAAACAAAACACAAATTTTTGAAGGCGCCAGCCAGTGTAGACTTACAGAAAGGTAACCTCTTCAACACTATTGGTGGAGATGTAAACTAGTGTACACACTATGAGAAACAGCAGGCGTTTCCTGAAAAACTTCACAGTACAACTACCATGTCAGCTGGCAGCCCCACCACTGATTTCAGCTGCTTTAAATCAGCCCAGGGATTTCAGCTGATTTAAAGCAGCTGAAATCCCTGCGCTGAAGAGAGCTATCTGCCTTCCATGGGTACTGAGGCACTTGTAACTGTGGCCAAGGTACAGAGCCAAACTACCTGTCCACACACAGCTGCAGGGATGAAGAAACTGCTGTACAGATACACCACGGAGTATGTTCCAACCATAAAGCTCTGGGAAATCCTGCCATCTGCAGCCACACGAAGAAACCTGGAGAACATCAGGGCCAACAAATGAGCCTGGTAGACAAAGTCCCATTCCACACGATCTCAGGCATGCAGACTGAAAAACATCTTCAACTCCTAGAAGCAGAAAGTTCAATAGGGGTTACTAGAGATCACTGGGAAGATGGGGAGGGTCTGGGAAGGAATCAGTAATGGGTAAAAGCTTCCTCTCAGATGAGGGCAATCAATTCTGGTCTTCTATTCCACAGCAGGGTGACTGGTCTTAACACAAATGTATCACGTTTCAAAGTAGCTAGAAGAAAATATTCTGAATGTTGTTATCACACACAAAAAATCATAACTATATGAGGTGAAGAGATGCTAAATAACCCAATTTGATCATTACTCAACATACACATGTATCAAAATCTCCCCTGTGCCCTCTAATTATATACATTTATATATGGCAAATGGTGTTTTAAGATATATAAAGAAAACAATGCCAAAATTATCATGGAAATGTGAAACACCCTGAATTTCCACAGTTATCCTGAGAAACACAAACCATGTGGCATGTAACACATTCCCTGAGTTCTAATTAAATGAAAATCCCTAGTTAACCAACCCATATGTTACTGGCAAACACAGAGAAACACAGACCAGTGAGCAAAATGAGGGCGTTCAATAATAAACACAAATTTATATAGAGTGAACACATTTTTCAAACCACCACCAAACTGACACAATGGAGAAGTTTTTCAAAACTAGGTATCCATATGCAAAAGAATAATACAGGATTCTTATGGTATGAAATACACAATAACCAACTGAAAAGAATTAAAGATTATACACAAAACTTGCAACCATAAAGCTCCTATAAAGACAACCTCAAGCGTGTGTATATTTATGGCAACTTGGATGTATGCTCACGATTTGCAAAAACTAACAAAAATACCAGGAAAAAAATTCATGGACAATAGACTGCTTTGGTAGTGATTTTGTTTTTTTCTTGATTAGTAACCAATACCACAGCTAACCAAGAAATTATACACATGTGGGGCCATGTCAAACTGAAGAGTTTGTGCCCAACAAAGGAAACAATGAACAAAATGCAAAAGCATACTAAAAATTATAAGAAAAGTTCAGGCAAACATTCAGTTGGATAAGGG
>NW_016108314.1:122389-134467 GCF_001604975.1 Cebus imitator
CAACCCAGAAGAACCTGGAAAACATTATGTTAAATGTAATGAGCTAGGCCAAGAAAGACAATCACTAAATCTTAATATGTCTATCTTAAAGAAGTAGAAAGCACAATATTGGTTACCAGGGTCTGGGAGATAGAGGGTGAATGGGGATTGGTTACGGAAGCCAAGTTATCTTAACGTTAAAGGAATAAATCTGAGTGTCCTACTCCTCAGCCTGGTGACTGGAGTTGACAATATTATATTTTTCAAAAGAACAAGAAGGGAGAATTTTGAGTGTTCTGTCCACACAAAAATAATACCTGTATGAGGGAATAGAAATCCTAGGTACCCTGATTTGATCATTACCCAATCTATACGTATGAAAATGTACCCCTAATTATGCACCTTCATGTTGTGTAAAAAAGTTACCAGAAATAAACACATATTGCTAAAAAAAAAAACCAGGGAACCACAAAAGCAATTCATATCTAATGGAATCCTGAGAAATACAATCAAAGTGAGGACCCACAGTCCTGGATATCAAATCACACCGCTAAGTTGCAGTTATGCAGTAGATATATGGTACTTGCACAATAACAAATACTTAGAACTGTGGACAAAAACAGGGAGGACAAAACAAGATCAACACAAATATGGACAGAGTCAACTCACTTTGATAAAGACCACCGCAATGTGGAAGGCAGAGTCTGCTCAATGAATACCTTTGAGAAAAATGATATCTGGATGCTGAAGTGAGCAACAGGACCCTTATTTTACCTGATGTATGAAAATCAACTCCCTCCTACTCACCTCTGGGCAAGAAAAAAAAAAGCCCGAAGACCAGAAAAGACCATAAACCACAAAATGTTTTTAACTAAAATACAGGTTAGCATCTATTTTTGGTCACTTGAATCTCTGCTTACCTTTGCAAAGAGAAAAAGAAACACACAACCCAGAAGAAAAATCTCATTGACAATTAAATGCTTTGTCACTGATACGTGTTTTCTTATATGGGTGACCAAAATTACATGCATAAAACACAAAAATAAACGTGGACTACATCAACCTGAAAAGTTTCTGCACAGCAAAGAAGCTACTTTCCAAATAAAAAAGCATCCTATAGATTAGGCAAAAATTTCAAGCAATCATGTAATTCATGAGTTGTCATCTAGGGTGTACGCAAAAAAACACTACAAAGTAGCAAAAGAATCTAATCTAGTTATCTCTCAAAGAACCTGAACAGGAAATTCTGCAACACATAAGAACAACAGATAAAAGGTCCTCAAAATTAACTATCCAACAAAGTTAAGAACTGTGTGTGGTTTAATTGAAAACCACACAGATAATCTCACACAATGAATATTCCTAAAAAGTTTTTTAAAATCAGAGGGGCCAGGCTTGGTGGCTCATGCCAGTAATTCCAGAACTTTGGGAGGCCGAGACGGCAGATCACCTGAGGTCAAGGGTCTGAGACCAGCCTGATCAATATGGAGAAACCCCTGTCTCTACTACTAATACAAAAATTGGCCTCGCAGGGTGGCGGGCGACTGTAGTCCCAGCTACTCAGGAGGCTGAGACAGGAAAATTGCTTGAACCCAGGAGCACAGGTTGCAGTGAGGCCAGATGGCACCACTGCACTCCAGCGTGGGCAGAGCGAGATTCTGTCTCAAAAAAAAGAGGGGGGCGGGGGGGATGCGGGAATGGTTTTGGAGAAAGGGGAACTCACACATGGTAGGTGAAAATGAAAATCAGAATACACACCATGGAAAACATATAAATAGGTGGAAACTCCTCAAAGAATTGACACTACAAATGTCCCCAGCTCTAGCGAGGTCTCTTTCCAAACATTCTGAGACAGCAGAATAACCCTAGACAGCTCAGAGGCCGGTGGGGCTTGGAGGGTCCCAGGTCCGGCCCTTCACTGCGGCCTCTGGGCCAGGCGCTCCTATGCTGGACGCAGGTTGGACAGTGTTCCCAGGCAAGGTGTGGACGCTGGGGCGGCCAGGACCCCACAACTGCCACCACCCAGACTACTGGGGCCCAGATGCCCACAAAGGAGTCAGGGCCCAAAGGCAGCAGCAGCAAGAGGCCGGGAAGGAGCAGGGAGGCCCGGAGGGTTCCCACGGGGGTCCATGCCCTGCCACTTACCGTGGAGACCCGCCTCTTCCACCATCAGATGGAAGCCACCACTGCTTCTCCGAAGCTGGCCCGTTTGCTGGGACCGCTAGCTGGTATCCTGCCGCCACTTCAGCTCACGGCTGCTTCTGCTCGCTGCGGCACCTGCTCTCTGGGACTGCGCCGCCGCTTCTTGACACACCCTTCTGCAGGCCCCGACCATGCCGCTGCTTCTGGACGCCGCCATTTCTGCTGGCCCAGACCACGCCGAGGCTTCTGCTTGCTAGGAGGACCACTCCTAGCAAGCTTCTGCTCGCTGGGACTACGCTGCCGCCTCTCACCGCTGCTTCAGCTCACTCAGACCGCACTGCCACCGCTTATGCTCGCTGGGACGCCGACTCTTGATTCTGCTCGCTGGGACTGCGCTGCCGCCTCTGGTCGCCGCTTCCACTCGCTCAGACCACACCGCCGCGGCTTCTGCTCGTTCCAACGATGCGGCTTCTGCCGGGGGCTCTCACGGGAAGCGCCGTCTCGGCTTCCGTAGGGGCGCGCACGCCGGCAGCGTCCTGAGCGACAGGCTGAGGCACCACCCGCTCTTAAAGGGGCCCCGGCCGGGACTGGACAGAAGCAGCTTCGTGTTGTCGCACAGGTCGAGCCTCTGCTCAGCCCCAGGGATGGACGAAAGGCCCCCAGTCCCTCATGCTCGGCTCTAGGGCCCTACAGGTCGCAGGAGTGGAGCCCTGTGACCCCAGCCCCGAGATCGGCTCCCTTTCCCTGGGGAGCACCTGGGACCTGCCCCTGCCCTCCTCTGGACCTCAGCTTCATGATCCGCAAAAGAAGCGGCCTGGCCGGAGCTCTGGGGTCCCTCAAGCGCGGCGCCTCAGCATCCAGGTTGGGCTCCCTGGTCCCTCTGCAGAGGGGGCCCTTAGAACCACGGAACCCTGGGGGCTGGAGGGACAGTCCGAGGGCAGCAGGGCCTCCCCGGCCTCACTGTCTGCATCCATCCTGTGGGAGCCCGGGGGCCCCACTAGGGCCCAGACACCTCGGACTCACCACGGCTGCCTGGGTCACCGGGCTCCCCAGGAGGCAGGCAGGGGCCCTGGGGTCCAGCGCTGTCGCACCTCAACTCCATCCTAGGTCAGTGCCCGGAGGGGCCCTGTGGACTTTACCCAGCCCGCCCCTTCCCAAGGAGAGGGACCTGCATTGCATCTGTCTCTGTGACACCCACCGGGAGGGACCATGCTCACCTCTCCCAGGGATCTGGGGGCGAGGCGGGGGCATTCCAGCCACCTGGCTATCATGCTGAAACCTCATCTCTACTAAAAATGCAAAAATCAGCCGGACATAGTGATGACCAACTGTAATGCCAGCTACTGGAGGGGCTGAGGCAGGAGAATTGCTTGAACCTGAGAGGAGGAGGTTGCAGTGAGCCAAGATCATACCACTGCATTCCAGCCTGGGCGACAGAGCGTCTGTCTCAAAAAAGGAAAGAAAAGAGCAGGCCTCTCTGTCAGTGGACTGAGAGGAATCTGTAGCAAAGATTCCCAACATCTCCCCCTGTAGTGTTAGAGAAGCCAGGGAAAGAGCTGAGACAGTCACACCCACACCCCCAACCCCCTAATCCCCCACCCCCGACCCATACCCCATTTGGGGACAGCCTGAGCTTCCACTCCACCTGCCAGTAATGAAGAGCCCTCCCCCTTCCTGCTGGGGAGTGTCAGAGGAGGCAAAGTGGGGGAGCCTGGATCTTCACTACCACCCAGTGGTAATGAGGCCACCCCAATGGGGTGTCAGCAGAAACCACAAGGGGAGCCAGACCCTGCCTAGTAAAAAGAAAAAGAGGTCCCTTGGGTCTAAATGGAGACTGAGTGGGGAACCTGGACCTTACCTTGCAGTAACAAGATGCCAGAGCAGTGTCAAAAAACAGTAACAACAGCACAACACCACAGTGTTTACAAAAGCAACAACAGAAGACTTTGAGGCTGGGCACGGTGGCTCTCGCCTGTAATCCTAGCACTTTGGGAGGGCAAGGCAGGTGGATCACTTGAGGCCAGGAGTTCCAGACCAGCCTGGCCAACATCGCAAAACCCTGTCTCTACCAAAAATACAAAAATTGGCCAGGCATGGTGGTGGGTGCCTGTAATTCCAGCTACTTGGGAGGTTGAGGTGGGAGAACTGCTTGAACCTGGGAGGCGGAGGTTGCAGTGAACTGAGATTGTGCCACTGCACTCCAGCCAGGGTGGCAGAGCAAGATCCTGTCTCAAAAAGGAAAAAAAAAAAGTAGAGAAGACTTTGGGAAGTGATGGGTGTGTTTATTACCTTGCTTGTGGTGATGGTTTCATGGGTCTATATAGACATATGTCAAAACTCATCAAACTGCCCACTTTAAATATGGAGTTACTTGGGTATCAGTTATACCTCAATAAAGCTGTTTGAAAAACAGAAAAATTAAATAACATCCAGAGTCTCATAACACAAAGATGTCCAGGTTTCAATAGAACCACTCATTACCAGGAAGATGGTTCTTAATATGATAAAATGGACTGAAACTGTTGAATGCAACTTAAGTGAAAAGGTACAATCAGTCGATGCCAACAGTAGATGGCAGAGATGTTAGAATTAGCTCACAAAGATTGTAAAGCAGCCACCATAAAGATGCTTCAGCAAACAACCAATGTGCTTGAAACAAATGAAAAAATAAAAAAGCCTCAGCAAAAAAAAGAGAGAAAGTCTTAGGAAAGAAATTGAAGATATAAATAAATTGGAATGGAAATTTTAGAAGTAAAAAATGCAATAACTGAAGTATAGACTCAGAGGATGAGCTCAAGAGCAGGATGAAGGGGACAGAGGAAAGAACCAGGGAACTGGAAGACAGAACAACAGAAAGTACCCAGTCTGAACAACAGAGAAGATAGACTGAAAAAGAAAAAAAGGACAGAGTCTCAGGTACATGTGGGACTGCAACAAAAGACCTAACATTTGTGTCACTGGTGGTTAAGAAGGAGAGGAGAAAGCATGCAAGGCTGATAAAGTATTCAACAAAGGCTAAAACTCCTCAAATTTGGCAAGAGACACAAAACTGCAGATTCGAAATGAATCTCAAATAAGGAAAACCCAAAGCAATCATGCCAAGGGACATCACAATTAAATTTCTAAAAATTAAGGACAAAGCAAAACAACCAGAGAAAGCAATACCAATACCAATACCAATACCAATACTCCATAGGGGAAAACCATTTGCATTACTGCAGATTTCCCTTCGGGGGTGATGGAGCCAAAATGAAGTGGCACCCCATATTTTTCAAGTGCTGAAGCAAAGGGACCATCAGCCTGGAATCTTTTTTTTGTTTTGTTTTTTTGAGACAGAGTCTTGCTCTGCCACCAGGCTGGAGTGCAGTAGTGCAATTTTGGCTCACTGCAACCTGCCCAGAATCTTATATGCAGTGAAAATATCCTTCAGGAATTAAAGGGAAATGAAGACATTCTCAAAAGAAGAAAATTTAAGAGAATTTGTTGCCAAAGACTTACCCCAAAAGATTACACTACTGTACTCCAGCCTGGGTGACAGAATGAAACTCCACCTCGAAGAAAAGAAAAGAAAAGAAAAAAATGTATTATACTTGATATAAATAAAATGATACTTATTTACTTGAGATAGGGTCTTGCTCTGTTCCCCAGGCTGGAGTGTATTGGCACAACTATAGGTCACTGAAGCCTTGAATTTCTGGACTCAGGTGAGCCTCCCACCTCGGCCTCCTTAGCAGCCAGGACTACGGGTGCCCACCCTCATGTCCAGCCATGAGTATTCAGAAGATGAAATTTTAAACTTATGAGGCCAGGTGAGGTGGCCCATGCCTGCAATCTCAGTCCTTTGGGAGGCCAAGGCAGGAGGATTGCTTGAACCAGGAGGCAGAGTTTGCTGTGAACTGAGATCCCGGCATTGCACCCTCAAGCCTGGGTGACAGAGTGAGACTTCATCTCAAACAAATCAAAAGAGAAAAACCAACTGAGCTCATGGAGATAGAGAATGAAATGATGATATAATGATTACCAGAGGCTTGGAAGGGTAGTAGGAGTGGGGGGAAGTGAGGATAGTCAATAGATACACGAATATAGTTAGAAAGAATAAATAAGACCCAGTATTTGATAGCACAATAACAATTTAATTGTACTTTTAAAAATAACTGAGTATAACTGGATTTCTTGTAACACAAAGGACAAAATGCTTGAAGTGATACATACCCCATTTACCATGATGTGATATTACACATTGTACGCCTGTATCAAAATATCTAATGTACCCCATAAGTAAGTGTACCTGTTATGTACCCTAAGAAATTAAAATTTAAAATTTAAAAATATACATATTTTGACACAAGTGAAGATAAAAAACATATCAATAGTTATGGAATACAGCAAAAGCAGTTTAAGAGTGAATTTTATTGCAATAAAAGCCTATATTAAATGAAAAGATAGATCAAATAATATAATCATATCTCAAAGAGAAAAGGAAAAACCAAGCATGAAGTCAGTAAAAGCAAGAATATAGTAAAAATTATAGCAGAAATAAATAAGATATAGACTAGAGAAACAATAGAAAAAAATCAATGAAATAAGTCAGTTTTTTAAAAAGATAAATAAAGGAACAACCTTTAGAGAAACTAAGAAAAAAAGAGAAAACTCAAACAAATAAATCAGAAATAAAAGAGGACACATTATCACTGATACCAAAGAAATACAAATGACCCTGAGACTACTATGAAAACTTATAAGCCAACAAAACTTGATAACCTAAAAAAAATATTGGATAACCTTGGTTAATAAATTCCTATAACCACACAATCTACAAAGATTGGATCAGGAAGAAACCGAAAATCTGAAAAGACTACTTACTAATAGGTAAGGAGATTTAATCAGTAACAAAAAAATGCTACCTAAGAACAGGCAGTACTAGGTGACTTCACTCAGGAAGGCTACAAAACATTTAAAATGGAAATAATAGGCCAGGCACAGGGATTTGTGCCTGTAAGCCCAGAAGCTTGGGAGACTGAAGAAGGCAGATCACTTGAGTTCAGGAGTTCGAGACCAGCCTGGACAAACAGTGAGACCCCATCTCTACTAAAAGTACAAAAAAATATCCAGGCATGGTGGTGCATGTCTGTGGTCCCAGGTAGCTAAAAAGCTGAGGTGAGAGGATCACTTGAGCCTGGGTGGTGGAGGTTGCAGTGAGCTGAGATCATGTCACTTCACTCTAGCCTGGGTGACAGAACGATATCTTGTCTTAAATAAATAAATAAATGAAATGAAAATAATAAAGAAGTACTTTCCAAACTCTTCCAAATAATTGAAGAGGAGAGCACACCCTTTTTTTCTTCAAGTGATTCTCCTGCCTCAGCCTCCCAAGTAGCTGGGATTGCAGGCACGCACCACTATGCCTGGCTAATTTTTGTGTTTTTAGTAGAGGTGGGGTTCTGCCATGTTGGCCAGGCTGGCCTTCAAAACTGGACCTCAGGTGATCCTCCCTCCTCAACCTCCCAAAGTGCTGGAATTCCAGGCATGAGCCACCATGCCCAGCCAGGAGAGTACAGTTCCAAATGCATTTGAAGAAGACATTCAGATGCGTATTGTATTAGTATCATTATAATATCGCAGCCAGAAGAGGACACTAGGAGAAAAGGAAATCGTAGACCAACATTTGTGATGAGCAGAGGCACAGAAATCCTCAACAAAATACTAGCAAACTGAGTCAGACAGCACATTAAGTACCACACGGTCAAGTGGAATTTATTCTTGGAATGCACAGATGATGCAACTACACAAATCAATAAATGTGGCCACATCCAGAAAAATGAAATTAGATCTTTATATCAAACCATATGTGAGTCTCAACTTAAAACGGATGAAAGACATAACTGTTGTAAGGTCTAAGGCTGTATAACTACTTTTAAAAATTAGCCGGGCATGGTGGCTCATGTTTGTAATCCCAACACTTTGGGAGGCCGAGGTGGGCAGATCATAAGGTCAGGGGTTTGAGACCAGCCTGGCCAGCATGGTGAAACCTGGTCTCTGCTAAAAGTACAAAAAAATTAGCTGGGTGTGGTGGTGCACGCCTGTAATCTCAGCCCCTTGGGAGGCTGAGGCAGAAGAATTGCTTGAACCCAGGAGTCAGAGGTTGTAGTGAGCTGAGATCACACCACTGCACTCAAGCCTGGGCAACAAGAGCCAAACTGCATCTCAATAAAACAAAATAAAAACAAAAACAAAAACTTGAGGCTTGGCCTCCCATTCCCCTCCCATTCCCCCCTCCTGGGGCCCAACTGCCTTGGCTGAGGAGGGGGCTGAGGAGATTTGAGCCCCTTCCCGGAACTGCCTGCCTAGACCATGTACTCAGCCCACCGGCCCCTGATGCCTGCATCCAGTGCAGCCTCCCTTGGCCTCCGCATGTTCGTGTGGAAGAACATGGAACCTGGCTCTGTGGCTGTGTTCCCCTGGTACTGTATGCCCTTCCTGACTCCATCTCCTTCCTGGCACCCACCAGTCTGACTCCTCCCTGCAGCCGTGCAAGGCCCAGAAAGCTGCTAGCCCCTTGGTGGCCTCCAATGAGAGTGAAGAATCTGCCGAGTCAGCAGCTGTTGCACATGGGCAGCCACCAGGTGGGACAGAGAGTGCTGACCCTGGGCAGCCCCCTGGAACCACCTTCTCTGAACGCTTAGGGCCCAGACCCCCACATACTTTGGGGGTGGTAGAACCTGTTAAGGGCTTGCCTCCCACCACAGAGGAGGACCAGGACCCTCAGGGGATCCCCAGCTAGACAGTGAGATAGAGAAGGACGATGATGATGCCTTCCTCTCTGTCATGTCTCCTGACACCCGGTTGCCTCTACAGCCCAGGAAATGTCAGACCCAGTCCCACAGTACCCTGCCCAAGGAACAGGACTCATCTTCTGAGAAGGACAGATGCAGCCCTAACAAATGGGACAAGGACTACATCCAGGGACCCATAAGTGGCAGTCATGATCTTCAGCCAGCGGCACCAGGCCCTGGCAGGGCCCATCAGCATCACCCCAACCAGGACAACCGGACTGTCAGCCAGATCCTGGGCGAATGGTGGACACTTTGGTGCCCAATGAGAAGCAGAAGTACGACAACCTGACTCCCAGGTGAAGGTGGCCCACTTGCAACATGGACCAAAAGAAGTCCAGTTTGGAGGCCAAGCCCACGAGCCTGGGGCCAGCAGGAGGGCACAAGGGCTCATGGGAGTGGAGCTTGTCAGAGATGGGCACTGCCACTGCCCCTGGGGTGTCCTCTGAGCAACTGTCAGTTGCAGGCCAGACACTCCTGAGCTCAGATACCAAGGAGCAGCTTCTGTGGGAAAGAATGGTTGCACACTGTCAGGGAAGCTGGCTCAGCCCAGCCCCAAGCCTTCTCCCACAGTGGGGTACACAGCCTAGATGAGGGGGAAATGGACCATCAGGAACTGATGCAGGTGGTGTCTGGTGCTGCATTCTACTCTGGCCCAAAGCCTTCTACCCAGTATGGAGCTCCAGGCCCCTTTGCAGCCCCTCGTGAGGGAGGTACCTTGGTTGCCAGCAGGCAGCCCCACTGCTGCCCACCTAAGCTTCTCGTTGGCAGCATGTGGCCAGTGAGGACACAGCCAGGATGAGGACCACATGGTCACCCGTGATGAGGAAGGGGATGATGATGTCACTGCTGACTGGGCACCGCTGACATTGATCTACAGTGCATGGAGCAGGTGACCAACAGTGAGAGTGAGGACAGCTTTGAGGAGGACTCAGAGGGGAACAAGGGCTTTGGTCGGAAGGTGTTTTCACCTGTCATCCTTTCCTCCTTTACCTCCTGCCAGCGCTTGCTGGACCCTGAGCTCCCAGGGCCCCCAGATCTACCTGCAGCATTTGGCAAAGGCTATGGTCCCACCCTGTCTTCCTCCTCTACCCTCTGCCTGCTTCCTCCTCAACCTTGGCAGCCACCTTCTTCTCACTGGGCCCAGGAATCTTCAAGGCCCAGAAGTCTGGTCATGGCAACACAGCAGGCCCCCTACGACCTCACCCCTTGGGGCTGGGGCCAGGGCCCAACGACACCTTCCAAGGCAACCTGGTTCCTCGCCATGGATCCTGCCACCTGCTGGTGCAAGAGACCTGAAAGTGTGGGTGGCCTGGAGCCACTAGGCCCCTCAGTCCTCACAGCCCCTCCCAACAGGAGAGAAAGCGGGGCACTAGCGCCTTCTTAGGCAGCAGCTGGGCTGAGCCACCTGGGGAGCGGGGCCCACACCAGCGAAAATGAGCTTCGGTAGGAGGGGCAGAGGGAACCCCGCAGATTAGGATCCTGCACCTGAGGACCTCACCTCGCCCCAGTGCAGATGAGAAGGTGCTCCAGCTGCAGCCCGGAGCCCAACACCCCGAAGAGTGCCAAGTGTGAGGGGGCAGCTTCCCCTTTGCCCATAGAGGTACAGACGCCAAGGACTGGCTGGAGAGCTGGAGTCGGAGAAGGCGCCATCCTCCTCACTGCGGTGCCCTGGACCAGAGCCGGGCCCTGGTCATGCAGCTCTTCCAGGACCACAGCTTCTTCCCGCCCTCCCGCCTGCTATGCACACGTCTTACCCTCCAGGGTTTGTGTGCAGAACACCCTGCCCATGCTGCCCAGCAGCTTCAGGCCACACCTGCCCCAGCACCAGCCTCTGGGACCCAGGCAGCGGTTCCCAGTGGCCCTGCAACCGCCAGCTGCATCCGTTCTACCTGCAGTTGAAGGTCTCCACGGTGCCCAGAAGATCATACAGGCCACTCCCACGGAGCTGCCCCGAGGCTGAGGCTCCTCTCCTCTAACTGCCCCCCACTGGCACCTCTGCTACCCCTGCCCTGACTCCCAGCCCCACGGGGGTCCTGACCCACCTCACCCGGCTTGGACTTTGACGCCGCCCAGGCTGCCCCGTCAGTGCCTCCGCCCCAGAGTCCAGGCCTGGACAGCCTGGCTGGAAGGGGGATCCCCAGCCCTGTCCCCAGCCCCTGGGTCCCTCCACAGCTGCCACAGGCAGGTGTGGGACCCTGGAGAAGATTCAGGACTCACAGGACCCCCTCAGGACATGGACAGCATGTGGGTTCGCAATGGAGAGCAGGATGGTTATCTCCTCCCGGGTAAAGCCATTTCATCCTTTCCAATTGGGGCATAATGAGGCCTGCTCCTCTTATACATACCCACTACCCCCGAAGCTCCCTCCTGATGCCAGGGGACAGCTGGGGGGGGGGACGCAAGGACAGTCTTCCTCCTCCCAGCCCCTGTACATAACCCTGAGTACATGATCTTCAGGGCTTTTCACTTTATGCAAAATAGCTCCTGCCAGGGCTGCCAGCTGGAGGGTGGTGTCGGCCTTGGGCCACAGGGAGGCGCCTGTGGAATAGGGGGAGTTCACACACCCCTTCTTTCCCCAGAGGGCTAGACTCAGGTTAGTTTGGGGAGGGTGGCTCCTGCACTTTGCCACAGGCACGGGAAGGGTTTTCTCCCCACGTCTTCCCCCCTCTCAACTTGTGTTGGACTTTCTAAGAAGGTGATTCCCATTGCCCTTGCCCCCCACTTCCCAAGAACAAAACATGTTGATCATGTGAGATATTTATTACTGTGTGGAGAAGCTGTGCTGATCCAGATTAAAGTTGTTTAACAAAATAAAATAATAAAATAAAATAAAATAGGCTAGTCGCAGTGGCTCATGCCTGTAATCCCAGCACTTAGGGAGGCCTAGGTGGGTGGATCACGAGGTCGGGAGATCTAGACCATCCTGGCTGACACAGTGAAACCCCGTCTGAACTAATAATACAAGAAATTAGCCGGGAGTGTTGGCAAGCACCTGTAGTCCCAGCTAAGTACTTGGGATGCTGAGGCCGGAGAATTGCATGAACCCGGGACATGGAGGTTACAGTGAGTCAAGATTGCATCACTGCACTCCAGTCTGGGTGACAGAGTGAGACTTCATTTCAAA
>NW_016108315.1:0-5948 GCF_001604975.1 Cebus imitator
AGTCCTCGTGAAATGGGTTTAATTTTCCAAATGACAACTCAATCACAGAAATTGTCTTTTAACTGTAATCATTAGCTGGTTGCTCTCAACAGGAATGTCTGTGTCTTCATTGAGTTCCAATCTATTATGCACTTAATACTAGTCAATTTTCCACAAATTTTTTGGGCAGGGAATATCCCCAAATCAGAGAACAGAAACTTTACCAAACCGGTGACACTATCCCCGACTCCTGCTTGCTGCCACGTCTTTCTTCTTGCTTGGCCGCTGCCGTCCGTTGTCCTCTGGTGATCTTAATTCTTTTACTAATGCCTATCAGGTTGGAAGTGTGAACCTGCGGTGACATTGTGAAATGAATGACACTAGGCAAGATGCTATAAGTCCTCTGTCACCCCCGCATAAGGGCTGCTGGAGGGCACCTTGGCTGTGTGGCTGTGTCAGTGCTGGGAAAGCGCCCACTGTTTAGCCACCTAGGGAAGGAGACTTCCAAGATGACTGAGACGTCTCCCTCCCCAGAGAGCTAGGAGAAAACTCTGCTTCTCCAAGTTCTTGCGGTAGGCCTGACGCTGTCAGGGAGGCCCACAGACATCCGGGGGCTTAAATTGTCTCTGTGTGATGCTGTGCTTCAGTGGTCACGTTCCATGTCCAGTCTCATGTTCTGCTTCTGCACCTGGTTCCCTCTGTCTTAGAAAAGGTAATAGGTAATAGTAATATAAATCTTGATGTTTTAGTTCTTTCTTGATAAGTATGGGAAAAGTGCTGATGCATTATGCTCCTTACCTCACTTCAGGTACCAGGAATTCCTGAGCCCCCACCTGTATGCCACGCGCTATTTTACCCTGCCCCACCAAGGCCACGACCTACCTATGCCCTACCTTCCCTGCCCCCAGATTTGCAACTCAATAAAAGTGAGAGCATCCAGGCATTCCGGGCTACTGCTGGTCTCTGAGATTTGGGTAGCAGTGGACCCCTGGGCCCAAACTCTCTTTTCTCTATCTCTGTGTCTTGTGTCTTTTAATTCTACAATTTCTCATCTCCGCACCAGCAGGGAGGGTCTCATAGAACCCTGCAGGGCTGGACCCTACAGCCCATGGGGCACTGACCCTCTCTAGCCCAGTGTTAGAGATTCCAGCAGGGAAAATGGGCTCCAGCCTAACACCCAAGTTGTGTTTTGTGCAACAAGTGCTGCAGTCACAGCACTCAGGGGTGAAGGATCTGGGACAAGAGTGTAGATGGTTCTCTGGGGCAGAGGTCCCTGAACACCTGAGACCTCTAAATCCTGGCCTGGATCCTGAACCAGGAGCTCTTTTCACTCCTTTTCTCAATCCTCCTCCCCAGGGTCTCTTCAGGAAGGTGGATGCCGGGAGGTGGCTAAGTCCAGACAAGAGCTCCAGTCATTCACATAAAACTTCTGTCTCTAGATTTTAATTCTTCACCTAAAATATGGCACTTTCCTGCAAACAAAACCTCTCTGATGAACAAATTCAAATGTCTGGCCATCCTCCCCAGCAGCTTCACACTGTCAGCTCCCTGGTGGCAGGCACCCCCATGACCAGTGACCACCCTGAGGGACCAGGGGTCTGCTTGGCCCCCAAGATGGCTAAAACTCAGAACATTCTAAGCCAACTGCCACCTGATGGCTGTGCTGAGAATCAGCTTCCCTTCCACTGACCAACCCTGCATGAGAAGTTAACGGACAATACGGCCATCAGGGCTGGAGCTTAAGTGATTTAATCAATTAAATCTGTGACCCCCACTGTCTCACTGACCACCCATCCGAGCAACCCTCTGAGCAGGCTGAACTAAGGCCTGCCTGAGAGTGAGCAGGGTTTAAATGAAGTCTATTGAATACCTTAGAAGTCACACCTGATGAGAAGGGCGCTCACATTTAATGAGACACAGCATGTGTTCAGTCATGAGTCAATGCTGGATTATAGAGGAATGTAAACAGAAGAGCTAGTAACTTGAGCAGGGGAATACCTGGCTCTAACTAATAGCATGGGAGGTTTCCTGCTCACCTGAAACGTTAAGACATATCAAAAGGCCAAGAGTACAAAATCATGTTACATCTGAGACCAACATTAATATTTTGGGCCTTTAAAAATAAGCAATTTAGCATTACAGCAGCAGAATTAGAACCCAGGTTGGGGGGAGGGTAAGTTAAAGAAGCTGATGAAAATTTAAAGGAGACAGTTATCATCCAAGCGAAGTGTAAAGATGTACCTTCTCCAGGAGAAAAGAAACAGAAGGCAATGATGTGGGACCCGTAAACTACATGTAAAGAGACACAGTAAAAGTCGAACCTCTGAGGTATAAATCTGAGAAGTTTAAAAAAAAAACCAGATTTTGGAATGAAAAATTATTACCTCTTGTATTTCGCTGAGAACAAATTATCTCTCTTAACAAAATCTTATTTTTTAAACCAAAATTTTAGTTTGGTAGTAGTGTATTTTTAATATGTAGCTAATTTTAATAACACCTTGCAAAGAAATCTATCTAACCCAGTCCATTTTGACTGTAAAGCAAGATTTTCATCTACCTTTTATAACCTCTAATATTAATTTTTTCTATTTTGTAACTTTATATATCCACTTGACTGTGTTTCTTTTAAAAATGTCTTTAATTTAAAACAATCCCCCAAAACCTCTTAACTAGTATACTTTTTCCCATCAGAAAATCTCAGTTTATTTTCTAAAAATCTCTGGAGTCAAGCTTTTCCAAAATTTGATTTAGGAGTTTCACAACTCAGTTTATAAGACTTTGGCCTGTAATCGATCTACCTTTCATGGAATGGCTCCTACTGTATTTGGTATCAAGATCTCCTGACATGATTAAGGCAAGGTTGTTGTGTTTCTTCTGGATCTATTCTGTGAATGTGTGAACAAAATTGGCCTGGGAAACAGTACATTTTTCCAAACAGAGAAAAATATTTAAAGTAAAAAGTTTTATAGCAGAATGAAAAATACAAATTGAGACATAAAACTCTCAAGCAAATTTGTACATCTGTAGACAAACTGGATGTATAAACCTGGGAAAAGAATAATTCAGGAAGACATTTTTAGTGCAAGTGGCCTAAAATCTGAAGAAACTGCAGTGAGAAGATGGAAATGAACATACCTTTAAGGCAGGAGCAAAGGCCTCCCATCTTGGCTAGTGGTCTAGCTGACAGTTGAAACACATTGTCAGTTGGGATGAAGACAGGATATACATCATCACGTGACCTCAGCGACAGGTCATCAGAGAATGTTCAAATGAACACAGGAACACGTGCCACACTATGGGGTCCAACTGCCGCTATCTAGACCAGTGCACTTTCACAAGGACAGGGGTCACTCAGAGCCCATGTTTCATTTCAGAAATGGAATCCCAGACCCTCAGTATTATTCTCTGTGTATTAAATAAATGTTAAATGAGGAAAAAAGACCTGCCCTACAAACATACTTGATAGTGAAAATTTTAGGGTGAAGAGGGTCAAAATTAATACATACTCTAGAACTTAAAGTATAATAATAATAAATAAAAAGTATATTTGTAAGAAGCCAACGAAGTCCACATTAAAAAGTAGATGATGAAACTGTCTAAAAAGCATTCAGGCCACATCTGCTGGACACATAGGCAGAAACAGCCTGGCTCAAGCTTCCCGATCTCCATGTTGCACAGAAGCCACAACTGGCCTTCTCCAGGGCTCGAAAGAGGCCCCCAACGAGGCACAGGCACGCCAGAGGCCCGGTCGCACACTAACCAGCCTCTGGCCAGCGGTGCCCTCAGACTGGGGCCGCCTGATGCGAGCAAAGCCCCAGGAGCTTGGGTGGGCACACGCATGAATCAACCCACCACTCCAAATGTGTCATTACAAGGTCAGAGGACTGATCATCTGTAGCAAAGAGGGCACTGGGGTCCCAGGCTCTCTCCTTCCAGCCCTGAGAAGGCTGGGGTTTCCCTGGGGAGAGCTGGAAGTCTATGGCTGAGCCAGGACACAGAAGACAGGTGTGGGCTCTGGCAGGCTAGTCTCGTGTTTGTTTGGCCACCAGCCCCACACACCACACGGGTGCATGCTGTCACTGTGGGTGCGTGCCATCACCTGTGCAGATGGGAAGCCCAGACTGTTTGGGTCTGGGGTACCCTGACTTTCTGTGCCACCTAAGCACTGTACACTGGCCGCTTGGGCCTCATGGCCTCAGTTCTTCCAGCTGACCTGACGGGAGAGAGGCTGGTGACAGGGCAGATGGGCCCTGAGGGGGTCACAGACCCCAGCCAGGCAGTCAGCCTGTCTAGCATCAGCCAGGGTCTGGCCAGAGTGGCCCCTGGGAGGTGTGGGGAGGGGGCTATTCAGGCCCACCCCTTCCCTCTTCATTCTCCTGGAAGACAGTCACAGGAGCTTGTTTGCAGTCCAAAGTCCCCGACAGCCCCTCCCCTCCTATGGATCCCTTCCCTGGGCATAGGCCTGAGTGTGCAGCCTTGGTAGCTGCTAGCACCAGAGATGGGGGCCTGTCAGCACCCTAGGAAGCCCCCTGTGGTTACTTCCAGTTCCATAAATCCTGGTGGGGGTGGGTGGCAGGCAGCAGGGGGTCCGATGGTTTAGAGTAGCTCTCTAGGGCTGGCTGCCCACACCACCTGCCCCTCAGCAGGCTGGCTCTGGACATAGCAGTTGGCCAAGTCTCAGCCAGCCTGACTTGGCAGCTCCTCCTCCTGCCTGCCAGGGTGACTTCACTTTCTCAGATCTGCTAAGTGATGTGCAGATCACTGATTCAGTCCTGAGCTCAGTCAGAGCACAGCAGGAAGAGGAGGGGCTGGCCCCGCTGCACCCCAGGCCCAAGGTCCTGGGCCCTCCCACCCCAAGGACATTCTTTCTTTAAGGTCAACAGGCAGCAGTGGCTGGTAAGTTTCAGCTCCCTGCTGCTGGTCCCTGGGAGGTTTCCAGATGAGACAATGCCATTGAGACAAATGTAACTTTCTTTAAGACTGGCATGATCAATTTCTATGTTTATTCAAAGATGGAGTAAACTTCTTCTATAGGAGAATGTGGCCAAGTTCAGCCTCATGGGGGGAGTGTGTGGGGGGTGCCCTTCCCTCCTCTACACAGGAGAACACAGTCTTAAAGAAAGTTATATTTGTCTCAATTGCATTGGCTTCTCAGGAAATCTCCCAGAGGGCAGCAGCAGGGAGCTGAAACTAACCAGCTCCAGGCTTGACAGTGAGAGGCCTGCCCCTCACCCCTCCTGACTGCCAAAGCCACTGCTGCCTGCTGACCTTCAGTCTCCCAGGAGAATGAAGAGGGAAGGGGTGGGCCTGAATAGCCCCCTCCCCACACCTCCCAGGGGCCACTCTGGCCAGACCCTGGCTGACGCTGGACAGGCTGACTGCCTGGCTGGGCCCTGTGACCCCCTCAGGGCCCATCTGCCCTGTCACCAGTCTCTCTCCTGTCAGATCAGCTGGAGGAGCTGAGGCCATGAGGCCCAAGCGGCCAGTGCACAGTGCTTAGGTGGCACAGAAAGTCAGGGTACCCCAGACCCAAACAGTCTGGGCTTCCCGTCTGCACAGGTGACAGCACGCACCCACAGGTGACAGCATGCACCCGTGTGGTGTGTGGGGCTGGTGGCCAAACAAACACGAGACTAGCCTGCCAGAGCCCACACCTGTCTTCTGTGTCCTGGCTCAACCATAGACTTCCAGCTCTCCCCAGGGAAACCCCAGCCTTCTTGGGGCTGGAGGGAGAGAGCCTGGGACCCCAGTGCCCCCTTTGCTACAGAGGATTAGTCCTCTGACCTTGTAATGACACATTTGGAGTGGTGGGTTGATTCATGTCTGTGCCCACCCAAGTTCCTGGGGGCTTTGTTCACATAAGGTGGCCCCAGCCTGAGGGCACTGCTGGCCAGAGACTGGTTAGTGTGCGACGGGGCCTGTGTGGACTTGATCATCTTCTTACAAATGCACTTTTTATTATTATTATA
>NW_016108315.1:7018-9236 GCF_001604975.1 Cebus imitator
CTGGGTTAGGTGACCACTAAGACCGTCCTGTGATGACAGCGTGTAAAATCTCTACAGGCCATCACACTTCCACATGCACACATAGGTGCTGGGACTCCCTGGCAGGGTGATGAGTTATGCCAGGGCTGTCTGCCAAGTGCACAATAGTAGCCATCGCATCAATGTTTCACCCATTCTTGAGTTCACATTTGCCTCTTCAGTTTAGGGGCCCAAGAGCTTGAAAAATTCATCTCCACAGCATCTCTAACTGAGGAGTGGGGACATGAAACTTACCTTTAGGTAAGCTGCCACGGAGGATGAAAGGGCTGATTGATGTGAAGTGTGCAATGGTGACGCATTTTGTGTTTAGAACAGTAATCCTTGTGTTGGGCTTTGCACATGGAAACGTGCTTTCCGGGGAAATTATTATTCTCCGTGTATTAAATAAATGTTAAATAAGGAAAAAAGACCTGCCTTACAAATATATTTGATAGTGAAAATTTCAGGGTGAAGAGGGTCAAAACTAACATGTTCAGGATAAAATGAAGTTCCGTCCTTCATATCAAATAATATCCACACCCATTCTTATTATTCCTGTGTCCTCAACAATTTCTATATTCAGAAGTTTTAAATTTGTTCCAGATTAAAGTTTAATTTGCCTTAGTATAAATTTAATTTTTAAAAGTTGATCTCTAAGAGTATAACTCACAGTAATTGTATAAAGTCTTCTCTTATCAGCTATTTATAGTATCTACTATTTTTCTCTGTATGCGACTAAGTTGCAAACTTACTAATTTCTGAATCTATTTAAGATCTCTCTGTGAAAGTACTCATGAAAGACTGGCTATTCACTCAGAGATGAAGAAAAAAGAAGCATTATGTGTTCACCAATGTGTTGTTTGAAAATATATAAAGAATGGTTTTCTAAGTGGAGTGTTCTGATAACCTCAAACTCCAGGATTAAATGTGTTCTGGCTCATTAGTCAACACCCAGTCACACCCATTTTTATTATCTCGTCATGAGAATTAGCACCTGGAAGGCAACTGACAAGCTGTTCCCCAAACACGGAACAGCTGCAAATCAGAGAATAAAAATGAGAGCGTTATCCTGTTTAAAACAAAATAGACACCCACTAAGATAGGAAATGGTTCAGCGCAAATTTCCGTCACTGCAGATCCATCACAAGCTTTAAGAACTATTAAATCAAATGCGGCATTGATGAGGTATGAAAACTGCATTAATACAGACGTTTCCATTTTTCCAGGGATTACCTGGTTGAGGTCACTGCCAGCATTTGGGAAGAAACAGGTAATATTACCTGTCTAAATGGAGAATTATAATTGCTAACGACTGAACAGGAAAATGTGTGTTTGCACATAATATACACCATACATGAATATATATACATACATATATATGCATGCATGAGACAGAGAAAGAGAGTCAGTGGTGAGACCTAAGAAAAAACTGGGAAAGATTCACATCTCCAATGCAAACTGGGGAAGAAATTTTTTTTTTAAAATAGAGAATACATTAAAAAAAACCCACCGGGCAAGGTGGCTCACGCCTGTAAACCCTGCACTTTGGGAGGCCAAGGCGGGCAGATCACAAGGTCATGAGTTCAAAACCAGCCTGGTGAATATGGTGAAGCCTTGTCTCTATTAATATACGAAAAATTAGCCAGGCATGATGGTACGCGCCTGCAGTCCCAGCTGCTTGGGAGGCTGAGGCAGGGGAATCACTTGAACCCAGTATGCAGAGGTTGCAGTGACCTGAGATCGTGCCACTGCACTCCAGCCTAGTGACAGAGTAAGACTTCAATAAATAAATCTTCATAAAAAATAAGTAAGGAAAAATGTACAAAAACTTAACAACTATTACTTCCAGAGGCAGGAGCTGGCAGGCTGCAGAAGACGGAAAGGCAGAAACCCAGATTTCAGTGTGCCGCTTTCCGTACCTTGTGAATGTGCTGTTAAGTGTGTTATTTCTGGCGCGTTTATTGTGAAAATTTTTTTTTAATGAATACCCCAAAATACTGGTATAAAACAGCCATTTTGTTTTGCTCATGCTTCACAGGGATAGGAATTCATGCAAAACACAGAAAAAATAGCTTCTTGCTGCTTCTTGATGTCTGGGGACTGCAGAGAAGGCTCACTGGCTGGGGCTGAATCCACAGCAAGGGTTTGGCGTCATCTGGAGGTGACATTACTCACAGGACTGCCGAGGTCACTGGGCTTG
>NW_016108315.1:11411-12987 GCF_001604975.1 Cebus imitator
TGGCCTCGGAGGTGCCACCATCCCTGCACACACAGGCACAGCCCTCACTTCCTCAAGCTCTTCCTCCAACACCCGGCCTGAGCCACCCACTGGAGAACACGGACAGCCCTCTCCCCATTCTGTGCTGGGAAACGAAGGCCCAGCACTCACCTCTCACACTCATGGTGGAACTGTGACTAGGACCCAAGTCTCCTCACACCCCTAATATGACATGAGCTGAGGTTACAGGGAAGGAGGTCTTCCGAGAGTGTTCTCAGAGTTCCTGAGGATGGTGGTGACTCTGTGCTCACAAGAGAAATCAGATGATCCCACACCTGCCTCAAAAGGGACCTGGGGCTCAGACGCTGATGGAGACGCCTCTGGACGAAGCTGCTGCTCAGCACCCCTGGGTGCAGATGGGACAGTGAAGTCAGCCACATGGCAGGACGGCCACCCAGGAGACACAACCACTTCTCAGAAGCCTTGGGTGGAGACATGACAGTGAAGTCAGCCACATACCAGGATGGCCGCCCTGGGGACGATGGACAGAGGCCTCAAAGAGATGCTGCTCCAATGAGATGCAGCTGGCCAGCAAGCCCAGGAAAAGATGTTCCCAGCACTGTCACCAGGGAAGGCAAGCCAGAGCCACAGTGGGATGGCCCTGTGCACCCACTGGGTGGCCAGAGTCAGACACACACCAGAGAATAACACATGGAGGTGAGGACGTGATAAACACTGACCGCTGTGTGCTGTTGCTGAGAATAAAACATGATTCAACCACTGTGGAAAACAGCATGGCAGCGCCTCAAAAAACCAAACAATTACCCAGCAATTTCACGCCTGGGGCCTAGGTACACACCCCAGAGAACTGAAAGCAGAGACTCAGATATTTGTAATGGGAATGTCCCTGACAGCACTTTTCATAACTGCCAAAGGGTGGAAGGCACCATATGTCCATCCCAAGATGAACAGGTGATAGAACACTATTCACCCCTCACAAGAAGGGGGCCTGATGCACGCCACAGCCCGGAGGAACCCAGAAGACCTTCTGCTGAGTGCCAGAAGCCAGACAAAGGTCCAGATGAAACGTCCAGAAGATGCCAAGCCACAGAGACAGAATGCAGGCTGGGGTTAGCAGGGGCCACGGAGGTAAGCAGGGAGCAACTGCTTAAGGGGTACAGGGTTTCCTTTTGGGGTTGTGGAAACGTCCTGGAATTACACAGAGGTGACGCCTGTGCAATGCTATGACTGTGCTGAATGCCACCAAATCACCCATGTAAAAATGGTAAATTTTGGCCAGCGCAGTGGCTCACACCTGTAATCCCAGCACTTTGGAAGGCTGAGGCGGACAGATCACTTGAGGTCAGGAGTTGAAGACCAGCCTGGCCAACATGGTGAAACCCTGCCTCTATTAAAAATACAAAAATGAACAGGGTGTGGTGGTGTGTGCCTGTAATTCCAGCTACTCAGAAGGCTGAGGCAGGAGAATCTCTTGAACCCATGAGGTGGAGGCTGCAGTGAGCTGAGATTGTGCCACTGCACTCCAGCCTGGGCAATGAGACCCTGTTTCCAAAAAAAAGGTTATGTTATGTGAACT
>NW_016108315.1:13648-16700 GCF_001604975.1 Cebus imitator
GCCTGTGAGCCCTGTTTCCCCAGGTGAGGAGAGCCAGGCCCAGAGCCCCGCCTCAGCTCAGTGTGGGCTGGAAGGGAGCCCAGGCTTCCTGGGGTGCAACAGATGCCCCACAGGCCGTGATGGACGAGCAGGAGGGGTGCAGACCAGGAAGACACCCCTGGCCCACCCAGGACCAGTCCCTGGCTGCCAGGTCTGTGCTGGCTTCAGTGGCAATTACAGGGTGAGAAAGGAACCCAGTGAGCCCTCGCCCACCCCAGCTCATGCTGCACCCCCAGCTCACCACCCTCAGGTCCCGGCAATTACAGGGTGAGAAAGGAACCCAGTGAGCCCTCGCCCACCCCAGCTCATGCTGCACCCCCAGCTCACCACCCTCAGGTCCCGGCACCAGGAGTGCACACTTCCCCAGCATCTCCTAGATCATTGCTTAAATTCTAGCAAATTACATTTTTTCTTTTTCTCTTTCAGGAATACAAGGGTGAGAATTTTCGAGAATCACAGAGACACAAGAGGGAGCTGGAAGCGACTGGGATGGCCCCCGTTCTGCCTCCCCGTCTCTCCTGCCTGGGGCCACACTGCTCCTCAGGTTCGTCCCTGGAACATTGGGCTTCTGCAGGACACAGACATCAGCAGCCCAGGGCACCGAGGAGCCCAGGGCCAGGACCAGAAGCACCGCTGCCAGCACCTGAATCCGGGAAGCGGCTCCGGTGCCCCAGGACCTGGGCCTGCAGGGCCACAGACTTCTCCCCCGAGCTGGCCCCAGCCCCTCTTGTATTGCTGATACCCGGGAGGAAAGCCTGCACCCACTGGCCCATCAGGTGTGCACGCCTGTCCAGGTGCGCAAGTGAGCTTCTGTGTGCTGACTGGGCTACTGTAATTTGTGGAGCCACCCAGGAGGCAAAAGCCAACAGAGATGTCTGCTCAGGCTGACTGTCAGTCCCCCCAGGACCCAGGTGGGCCTGAGCTGCCGCCCTCAAGGTCCTGCCTGCACCGTCTCCCTGCCCCGGGCTCTCTAGGGGGCAGGAGCCAAGCAGAATGGCGCTGCGGGAATAAAGAAACCTCGCTGCCTGCTCTCATCCAAGCCCCGCTTTGCCCGGGCTCTCAGAGGGGACAGCTCAGGATCACAGAATTCACAGCCTCTAGGCTTGGCGGCAGAGGGGAGTGGATCCCGGAGGCCCCCACGATCACACAGCTGGGCACCCCCTGACGCCCAGAGCTCCATGGAGGCCCAGGATCTTCTGCTCAGAGCCATCCACAGGCCTGGGCCTGACCCTAGAGCTCCAGGAGGGAGGCCAAGGCTGGGAGAAAAGGCAGGACCCCAGGGACTGCCAAGTGTCCTTGAGCCTGGGTCAGGAGAGGGCCTGTCCTGGAAGGTCTCCTGGGGTAAGTGGAGCCTGCCTCTGGGAGCACAGCGTCACCTCCTTCAGTCCCAAGCCCGAGCCTCACTGCCACTTTGATGCAGGAGCCAGGTGGGGGAGACCTGGAACCTTCTCACCCCTCCTAGCCCCTAGGGGCGCAGTGCCTGCGTCCGTGGCCCTCCGGGCCCCCCCACCACAAGCTTGGCCTCTCTGAGTCACACTGACCTGCAGCCTCCCAAGAGGCCCCATGGAGCATGGAAGACGGCCCTGGCGGGCCCAGGCGCAGACAGACAGGGAGAGACGGCCCTGCTGCTGTGGTCCCCTGCAGCTGGGACCGGGACACGCTCCCTGTCTGGCAGCCACCGCCTAGTCCCCCACACATTGCCACACACACGTGTGGAAGAAATCATGACACAGTGTCTTGACTGGGGCCTCTCCGTGCTATGCGACAGCTCCTGAGGTCCCTGCAGTGGTCTCCCTACTGCACCCCCAGCCCTAGAGCAGCAGGGAGGAGCTGAAGCTCCCCATGGAGTGCTCCTGGGCTGCCCATGGCTGCTATTCAGGATTCTCTGAAGTCACTCACAGGGAAACCGCTGTGGAAGGAAAAGGAAGTGGGGTGCACAGAGAGGGCACAGCCGGGGTGAGTAGCACAGCATCAGCACCAGAAAGTGGCCTTAACTGCTTTCCTCGTCCAGAAGAAGGCATCCACAATCAAAACGCAGCCACCTCCAGAGGACAGAGGGAATTGAGGGCCTGGGCTGCGCTCTACTCGGCCTTTATTCCGGTTTCCTTCTCCCAGGCGTTGCCGGAGGACCTGTCCTGAAGGAGAAAACACAGATGCAACCCTGCCCCCATGCCCGGCCCCTGCCAAGTATGCCATGTCCTCAATACCACTGCACCCCCAGCCCCGACACCCAGTCCCCACCCTGCACCCCCTGTCCCCAGCACACTGCACCCCTGCCCAACACTCAGCCCCCCATCCTGTACCCGGTCTTCAGCACAGCAGCATCCCTGTGCCCTAACACCCAGCCCCTGCCTTGCATACCTGGTCCTCAGCACAGCTGCACTCCTACCCCCTGATGCCCAGCCAATGCCCTGCCGAGGTGGGTGGATCTCAAGGTCAGGTGATTGACACCAACCTGGCTAACAGAGTGAAACTTTGTCTTTATTAAAAAGACAAAAATTAGCTGGGCATAGTGGCGTGCCTGTAGTCCTGGCTACTCAGGAGGCTGAGGCAGGAGAATCACTTGAACACAGGAGGCGGAGGTTACAGTGAGCTAAGACCACGCCACTGAACTCCAGCCTGGAGATAGAGACAGACTCCAAAAAAAAAAAAAAAAAAAAGTTGTTAAAAATTCGGGGTGGGAGAGCTTATCGGCAGATTGCACTGCTTCTGTCTCTGTTGTGTGTCTGTTCCCATGCGTCTCTCTGCAGCTGCAGGCGTGCCCCCAAGTCTGCTTTTAGCTTCCCTGTCTCAGCGCACTTGAAGGAAAAGAACGGTGCTTATTAAGGCCCACTGTTTTACAGCGGTCCATTGTATAAGGGTGAAGTTTGGCAGTTACCCAAGAGACTTTCCCCCTACCTCCCTCTGTGCCCAAGCTGTCTCCTCTGTGTTCTACTGTCTGCTCTTTCTGGCTGCTTGTGGTTAGAAGAGAAGTGATTTCCTTGAAATGCACGAGGCTAGAAAGGGAGCTGGA
>NW_016108315.1:17790-22968 GCF_001604975.1 Cebus imitator
ACTGCAATCTCTGCCTCCCAGGTTTAAGCAATTCTATTGCTTCAGCCTCCCACGTAGCTGAGACTACAGGTGTGTGCCATCACACTGGCTAATTTTTGTACTTTTAGTAGAGATGGAGTTTCACCATGTTGGCCAAGCTGATCTTGAACTCCTGACCTTAGGTGATCCCCCCACCTCAGCTTCCCAAAGTGCTGGGATTATAGGCCTGAGCCACTGCACCTGATCTCTATTTTTATTTTATTTTATTGTTTTTTTGAGATGGAGTCTCACTTTGTTGCCCAGGCTGTAGTACAGTGGTGCAATCTCGGCTCACTGCAACCTCTGCCTCCCAGGTTCAAGTGATTCTCCTGCCTCAGCCTCCTGAGTAGCAGGGATTACAGGCACGTGCCATCGTGCCTAGGTAATTTTTTTTTTTTTTAAATGGACTCTTCCTCTGTCACCAGGCTGGAGTGCAGTGACGTGATCTTAGTTCACTGCAACCTCTGCCTCCTGGATTCAAGCGATTCTTCTGCCTCAGCCTCCTGAATAACTGGGACTACAGGCGTGAGCCACCATGCCCAGCTAATTTTTGTTCCCAGGGGAGAACTAGAATTTTGTGGCTGAGCCAGGACACAGAAGACAGGCGTGGGCTCTGGCAGACCAGTCTCGTGTTTGGCCATCAGTCCCACACAGCACACAGATGTGTGCGGTCACCCGTGGGTATGTGCTGTCACCTGTGCAGATGGGAAGCCGAGACTATTTGGGTCTGGGGCCCCCTGACTTTCTGTGCCACCTAAGCACCTAAGCACTGTACACTGGCCACTTGGGCCTCATGGCCTCAGCTCCTCCAGCTGATGGGACTGAGGCTGGTAACAGAGCAGGGACACATCAGGCAGTCAGCCTGTCCAGTGTCAGCCAGGGTCTGGCCAGAGTAGCCCCTGGGAGGTGTGGGGAGGGGGCTATTCAGGCCCACCCCTTCCCTCTTCATTCTCCTGGGAGACTGAGGGCCAACAGGCAGCAGTGGCTTAGGCAGTCAGGAGGGGAGAGGGGCAGGCCTCTCACTGTCAAACCTGGAGCTGGTAAGTTTCATCTCCCTTGCTGCTGCTCTCTGGATTTCCTGAGAAGTCAACGCAATTGAGACAAATGTAACTTTCTTTAAGACTGTGTTCTCCTGGACAGAGGGGGGAAGGGCACCCCCTCCACACTCCCCCCATCAGGCTGAACATGGCCACATTCTCCTATGGAAGAAGTTTACTGCTTCTTTGAATAAACATAGAAATTGATCATCCCAGTCTTAAAGAAAGTTACATTTGTCTCAATGGTCTTGGCTTCTCAGGAAACCTCCCAGAGAGCTGAAATTTACCAGCTCCGGGCCTGACTGTGAGAGGCCTGCCCCTCACCCACCTGACTGCCTAAGCCACTGCTGCCTGTTGACCAAGGCCTCTGCCTCCCAATCCCTAACTCTTGTTTTCCAACACCTGGTTACATTTCTTCCCGGCCAGGCCTCCAGGACCCCCACCCTCTGCACTGCCCTGGATGCTGACAAAGTCTCTCCTGCCCCTCCCTACCCAGCTCTTTCCCTCCTCCCCACTCTCGCCGCACAGAGGCCAATTTCCACTGCACCTCTGCCCCTGAGAAGTGGCTGGGAGTGCGCTTTGTGGGGGAACCTGCAGCTGGGGTAGGGGTGGAGGCTTGCGTGGAGAGCGTTGTTCTCAGAGTCCTCTGGGTCGCAACCCCAGCAGTCCCAAATCTTGCATCCCCGCCTGGCTTCCCTGCCCTCTGTGCAGTGGAAAGGGGCAACCCAGGGACTCTGGAAGGGGCTCACCTAGTGAAAGGAGCTGCTGTGCTTGCAGAGGTTACAGACCCAGGCTACCGGTGGCCTTTCCAGCACCGCCGGGCTCCCAGGCACCTGGCTGCTACTGCCACACTCCTACCCCTGCCCAGGCTCGCCCAGCTGCTACCGCGACGTGTTTTGACCCCTGCCAGCCACTGCCCCGCTCCCGCCTGCGTCCTGTACCTGCTGCGCCCTGCTCCTACCCCTACTCCACCCACGCCCCACTCCTACCCATGCCTTGCTCCTAGCTAAGCCCAGGCCTTGCCCGGCTCCCACCCGCCGCCTTGCGCTGCCTCTTCCCGCTCCTCCCGAGCAGCCTGCACCGCCTGGCCCGACAGTGATCGGAGCAGGGCGCTCAGCGGCTGAGTGCTCCGGAGTCCCTGCCCCGAGGTGACACTCCCGCGTCTGCCACACCCGGGCGACAGGGGGCGGCCAAGGTTAGCACCGCACCCCGCCACGGAGACCTGCCGGCCAGAGCCACTGTCCCTCCAGCCGTGGCCCCAGCACGCAAGATGCAGGAAAAAAAAAGAGAGAGAGGGAAGAAATAAAGAGAAAGCAAGAGAGAGAGAAGAAATAAAGAGTAAGCAAGAGAGAGAAAGAGAGAGGGAGGAAGAGAGGAAAGGAGGAAGGGAGGGAGGGACGGAGGAAGGGAGGGAGGGAAAGAAAGACATATATATATAATACATATATACTTTTTCTTTTTTTTTTTTTTTTGAGATGGGGTTTCCCTCTTTTTTCCCAGGCTGGAGTGCAATGATGTGATCTGGGCTCACTGCAACCTCTGCCTCCCGGGTGGGAGGCATACACCTGCTTCAGCCTCCTGAATACATGGGATTACAGGTGCATGCCACCACACCTGGCTAATTTTGTATTTTTAGTATAGATGGGGTTCTCCGTGTTGGTCAGACTGGTCCCAAACTCCCAAACTCAGGTGCTCCACCTACCTCAGCATCCCAAAGTGCTGGGATTACAGGCGTGAGCCACCGCGCCCGGCAAGAAAGAGGTACATTTGTTGCAGCTGAATAACTGACGCTGATGTGCCAGTATCACCCAAAGTCCTGTTGACATTAGGACAGGCCTTTGTGTTGGCTTACTTTTTAAAAAAAATTTCAGTTAATGACAACTCCATCCTTTCGGCTGCTCAGGTCAGAAATTTGAGATTCTCTTTGATTCACTCTTCTTTCTCATACTCCATGTTGATCCACTAGTAAAGTAGGACGTTTCCAAATCTGGAAGCACAACTCTCCCCAGTCCAAAAATAACAAACGTATGCTCATATCTTTCTGGTTCATATTGTTAAAATACCCAGTCAATATTTTTATAGTTTCTCAAAAAGCCTATTTTAATTACTACTTCAGGAAAGCTTTTCTTTCCTTAATTTGCATCACCAACATTTTTCCTTACATGGCAGCACAGATTATTGGTTAGATTCCAGCCAACTTCGCCAGACTTCTTGCTGGACCATTTGGGTTAACCCTATCCACAGATTCCCACCTGTGGTGCCAGAGTCACATCACACTGAGCAGCTGTGGGTCTTGAGTCAGGATGTTCGGCAGCCCACCCAGCACTGCACAGTCAGCAGACACTTGCTCTTTCTCTCTTGCATGCCTGTGTGGAGAGTTCTTGGGTGCTCTTCCTGGTGGACTGGAGGTTAGAGAGGACCCAGCCATTTCACATATAGTACCACACGATGATGTCCTAGGCCTCCTGCCCCCCTTCCTCTTTGTCCTCATACCTGGTCCTCTGGGCTTGCCCATTACCCAGTGGGAGTGATGGGGGTGAGATGAAGTTGCCAGGTGCCACTCTCTGAGGCTTTCACATGGGGATGAGCCCAAGAGTGACTGGAACCACCTTGTGGTACCCCCATTTTTTATTGAGACAGAGTCTCGCTCTGTCACCCAGGCTGGTGTGCAGTGGTGCAATCTCAGCTCACTGCAGCCTCTGCCTTCCGAGCTCAAGCAATTCTGTCTCAGCCTCCTAAGTAACTGGGATTACAGGTACCCACCATAACGCCTTTCTAAGTTTTGTAGAGACGGAATTTCACCATCGGCCAGTCTGGTCTTGATCTACTGACCTCAGGTGATTTGCCCGCCTTGGCCTCCCAAAGTGCTAGGATTACAGGCATAAGGCACCATGCCCTGCCCGTGATACAGGTTTTACATTGTACTAATATTAGGTAATAATTCTTTGTCCTCTGATCACCAAAGATTTCATGCTTTGCACCTCTAACCACTATCTGATCTCATCCACTAATCAGATGAACTGTGAGATCAGTTTGGAACTCGACTTGCTACTCCACGGATCCCAAAATATAATATCAATAGAATATTAATTCTAGGTTGGGTATAATGGCTCATGCCTGTAATCCCAGCACTTTGGGATGCTTAGGTGGGCGGATCACCTGAGGTCAGGAGATAGAGACCAGCCTGGCAAGCATGGTGAAACCCAATCTCTACAAAAGATACAGAAATTAGCTGGGTATGGTGGCGCATGCCTGTAATCCCAGCTACTCAGGAGGCTGAGGCAGAAGAATCACTTGAACCCAAGAGGTGGAGGTTGCAGTGAGCTGAGATCACACCACTGCACTCCAGCCTGTGGGACAGAGCGAGACTCTGTCTAAAAAAAAAAATCAATTTCAAATATTTCTGCAAATGGGGCTTAGTTGACAGCAAAGGGTACCAGTCTGTATGAAGAGAGTCAGGGGTCTGCTGATGCTGGAGGCCCCAATTAGTTAGAGCTGTTGCTTTCTATTTCCCCAGCCGTCAATTCAACTTCACCAAGCCTCATGACAGTCTATGAACTTAAACTGCCTTTTAGGCAGATTAATTTATAGTTAACTTTCCTGAATTTTTTCTTGACAAATTTATTTGTCTTTTGGGCATCACAGATGAGAAGCACCCTGAAATGCCTGTTTGGATTGTATACATTAGCAGGTGTATGTGCACTGTTACTGAATATTTCATGTTGCTTTATTTTCTTTTAATTGATATGACACTATATAAAATTTTCATTTGAGAGTTTCTCAATTGTATCTATTTATATAGCACAGTTTGGAAACTTGTCTGAGACTGACTTCAGTAATCTAACCGGCAAAGATCATATCCATGTGTATGTGGTTAGACATTTTTATTTCATTGACTAACCCCAGGACCATTTCAGTCATGCAAATTGCGTGCCCTCTGGTTCAGCTGAAACAGTCCCGGACTTTGTAAAACCTTGAATAAGTGTCCCACAGTTGTATAAATTGGGCAATTTAGGAATTTTAAACTTTAGATGATCATTTGGTTCCATTTTTATTTTATTTTTATCTTTGTTAATGCAAATAGGACTTAAATGAACTTTGATCTCTGTTTTAAAGATGATTT
>NW_016108315.1:24857-26118 GCF_001604975.1 Cebus imitator
AATCTAGCCACTTCTGGCTAGAGTGGAGTAACAGACAGTGAACAGCTAAAAATGGACAAAACGTATGAATTGATGGTTTCAGGACACTGGGCATCAAATGGTGAAGGACTCTAATCCCTGAGTAAAGGGAAATAAATGAAGTGAGCCCTCTACCTGCATCAATTAATGAGAGTCTCTTAAATGTTTGCCTCCAAAAAAGGGGACAAAAAGAGGGTTTACCTCTTTAAATCATCTGATAAATGCCACTGGGGTTTAGGGAAGCTACTGTAACCAAATGGGATGAAACCAAAGCAGACATCTGCTTTGGTCCCTCAGAATACTATTCAGATCACCCAATACGTGTTATACAACCCCCAGATTTGCAAGACTTTCTGATCTGGCAGCAGTCTGACACTCCAGTGGGGATGAGAAATGATGGGAGGAGGAGTGGTAGCTGATTATACATGCTGCTCTGGTACCAAAGTGTAGTAGCTTCTCCCTTCATGAAGCACTGTGCAGATGGCTTGTGTTAATCAGCTCAATAAACCCTCTGCCTTATTGCAAGGGCAGGGGGCCAGTGTGACAGCCTGAGATCTTGCCCAGTGTGCCAGAAAAATCAGATCACATATGGGTGGAAAGGATGAGTGCAAGGTTTTATTGAGTGGCAGAGGTGGCTGTCAATGAGATGAATGGGGAGCTGGAAGTGGGGATGGAGTGAGAAGGCAGTCTTCTCCTGGAGTCAGCCTGACTGTTCTCTGATCGTCCCCAGTTGAATTCCCCTTGGTGTTCAGACGTCCTTCCTCTTCTCTCTTTCTCTGCTGCCAATGTGATTCCACCATTGCTGGTCTGCTGGTGTCTGCTGGTCTGTTCTGCTTCTCCTCTTGACATCCAGCCACTTGTGTCTG
The DNA here is from genome assembly GCF_001604975.1 of Cebus imitator. Classification (NCBI taxonomy): domain Eukaryota; kingdom Metazoa; phylum Chordata; class Mammalia; order Primates; family Cebidae; genus Cebus; species Cebus imitator. Next base: position 25,742 of record NW_016108315.1, read on the forward strand.
TGCCTGCTAAGGTCTTGGGTTTATATGAGCACAGGATAGAGGGGTGTGGTGGGCCAAAAGGCAAGTTTTTGGGCGTGAAAACAGAAATGCCTGTCCTCACTTATGGCTACAGGTCTTCAGGCTTGAGGGTAGAGCCTTTGCCAGGGAACCACCCCCTTCTACCCATTATTTCCCTGTCTCCTCTCCATATGTTATGCCTATTCTTTCCCCACAGAAGTTTGCCCTCAATTTCAGGAATGAAAATATCATCTATAATCCAGGTGCACAGTAAGAAAACCACAGTCTCCTCTCCATATCACCATCAATCACAGTTTGATTTACCCTCGATTCACACCATAAGCGCCTACTTTACCACTCCAAGCTTACTAGATATTATC
>NW_016108315.1:28358-30041 GCF_001604975.1 Cebus imitator
CACGGCCTCCTGCACGTCCTTGTTCCTCAGGCTATAGATGAAGGGGTTTAGCATGGGGGCCCCACGATGTACATGATGATTGCTATGGTGTCCTGGGCTGAAAAGGAGTCTGGGGGTCATATGTAGATCCCCAGGGCAGTTCCATTGAACAGGGTGACCACAGACAGGTGGGAGCTACATGTGGAACATGCCTTGCACCTTCCTGTGGCAGACGGAATCTGGAGGACGGCTGCAGCAATGCAGATGTAGGAGACCAAGATGAGCATGCAGGGGGCCAGGAACAGGACCACAGCCCCCAGGAACACACGCCGATTGACATGTGTGTCTGAGCAGGCAATCTTCATGAGCAGGTAGGCGTCGCAGTAGGAATGTGAGATCTCCCTGGCAGAGGAGCAGAATGCCAATTTGCTTGTCAGGACCGTGTGGACCAGGGAGATGAGGCTGGAGCCCGCCCACGCCAGCGTGGCCAGCCCCCGACAGAGCTGGGGGGTGATGCTGGAGCAGTACTGCAGGGGGCTGTAGATGGCGACGTAGCGGTCCAGCGCCATGACGGCCAGCAGAAAGGTGTTCACGTTGGCAAAGGAGATGAGGAAGTACACCTGAGTCAGGCAGTGGGGATAAGAGATCGTCCATGTTCCTGCCACATGGTTAGCCAGGAGCTTGGGGAATAGGTTGGTGGTGAAGCAGATGTCGACAAAGGAGAGATGGGTGAGGAAGAAATACATGGGGGTGTGCAGGCGAGGGTCGGAGCCGATGCCCAGAATGATGAATGAGTGTGTTTCCAGCCACAGTGACTAAGTACACACACAGGAAGAGCCAGAAGAGGAACTGCCGCTGCCCTGGGTCACTGGTGATGCCAAGTGGGAGGAACTCGCCAACTCTTGTCTCATTCTCCTTCCCGCTGGACATCTCGCCGCAGCTTAGGGAGGTAGCAGGCTGCACAGACCACAGGGAAAGTCACTCAGCAGAGCTGGGCTTGCTTTACGTTCAGAATCAGATTGCAGTTCATTTGCAATTAGATAAATGAACAGAGCTTTCAAGCTATAAAAACAACTGTCATTTTTTACTCAGTGCTGTTTTTTATTTTTATTTTTGCAATAGAATTTTGCTCTTGTTGCCCAGGCTGGAGTGGAGCGACACGGTCTCGGCTCATTGCGACCTCTGCCTCCCAGGTTCAAGCAGTTCTCCTGCCTCAGCCTCCCAAGTAGTGGGATTACAAGCATCTGCCACCACGCCCAGCTAATTTTTGAATTTTTAGTAGAGATGGGGTTTCACCATGTTGGCAAGGCTGGTCTCCAACTCCTGACTTCAGGTGATCTGCCCACTTCAGCCTCCCAAAGTGCTGGGATTACAGGGGTCAGCCACTGCGCCCGGTATCTTCATCTGCTGAATCCTGAGCCCGTGTGTCAGTCATCATGCTACAGAGGGTCAGCCTACTTGGTTCTCAGATGCTGGGACCGAAGGCAGCATACCTAAGTCTTTGACCTCAATTCAGCCAGCATGTCCTTGTCACACAACCGTGAGTGGAGGGAGTCAATGGCAATTGGAGATGGGCCCTCATCTGAAAGTGCTGACAGTTAGGGAGGCAGAGCCTAGTGTGAAAAGGTGTTGGTAAACCCTCCCACAATGTCATGATGGAAGATGTGGCCAGCACGTGAAGGCCTGGAGCAGGCTTTACTGGCC
>NW_016108315.1:31771-33220 GCF_001604975.1 Cebus imitator
ACACACACACACACACACACACACACACACACACACACACCCCAGAAAAAGAAATGTTTGGAATGCATTTAAGAAATAAAATGATCACTTAAAGCACACAGTGCAGCCCTTTCTAAGTGCACAGAGGAGAAGGAGGCAGTGTGCAGTCGGTGTCAGTGTGAGAAAGCCCGTGGTCACATGTCGACAGGAGCGTCTGCAGCTGTACCTATGGGGAGGATGACCTGTGTGGCCTCCGTGTGATCCAGCACCTGTGGCCAGTGTAGACCACAGGGGCAAACTGGCTCCTGTGAGCCAGACCTCGCTTGCAGGTGTATTTAGTTTGGACCCTTCATATTTTACAAAACATCTCACATGGGCTGACATTTTAAAAAGCAAAGATTCCAGATAAAATCTGCATTTCTGATTCTTGGTAAATAGGCAGACCTAGTAACACTGGACTCCTGTCCTTGCAGTGCTGCAATCAGCTGGAAAATACCCACTGATCGCTCACTATGTAAAACACAAGCCCTGGGTTTAGCTCTGTACAGAGTCCCAGTGTATCCCTTAGAGCCGGCCTCTGTGGGAAGTTACGATGTCCTCATTTTGCACAAGGCAGCGGAGGCACAGCAGAGTCCAGGGACTCCCCCAGGGTGGCAGAGCTGCCGTCCTCCTCTCCAGGGTGCCTGTACTGGTAGATTTTTATCAATGTGGTTGCCATGTGTTCTGGCCCCTGGGATCACCCAGATAAAGTTGACTCACTTTCCACATGGCTTCCTTTCTGGGACCTACTGGAAGCCATCATTGATTTATTGAAATTTCCTTATCCCCAGAAAGTCTAAACTCTAAAGGATTCTTTGAAAGCTAGAATGAAGAATTTGTAGAGTTCAGTAAGTCAGGGAAAGCTTACTTCGACTTTAGACACAGAGTTGTTCACATCTACAATTTTAAGCAAAAAAACAAAAAAATAAAACATTCACCTGGAACCTTAACCTATTGCTGTCAGCATTCTTCCCCGTTCCCTCCGTCCCTCCTGCCCTCCTGCCCTCCTACCCTTCTGCCCTCCTGCCCTCTGAAGCAGTTCTTCATGTAGTGGACAAGTCAGAGTAGTTTATTGACCTATTTTGCTTCGAATGATTTTTTTCAACCAAAATCTTATATAGAAATGATTTCTTGGTCGGGTGTGGTGGCTCACGCCTGTAATCCCAGCACTTTGGGAGGCTGAGGCGGGCGGATCATGAGGTCAAGAGTTCGAGACCGTTCTGGCCAACATGGTGAAACCCCGTCTCTACTAAAAATAAAAAAATTAGCTGGGCATGGTGGCACCTGCCTTGTAATCCCAGCTACTTGGGAGGCTGAGGCAGGAGAATTGCTTGAACCCAGGAGGCGGAGGTTGCAGTGAGCCCAGATTGCACCACTGCACTCCGGCCTGGTGCCTGGTGACAGAGAGAGACACTGTCTCAAAAAAAAAAA
>NW_016108315.1:34921-37106 GCF_001604975.1 Cebus imitator
AAAAACAAAAACAAAAAACCCACGCTGCCTACTGTGTTGTTTAGCAGTCTTACGTGAAAACGTCTGGCTGTGCAGGGCCCTCTCTGTGGCTCCCACTCCGTCCCCTGTACCTCCCTGCCTGGCAGGGAGTGGAGGCAGAGGAAGGCAGGTGACTCTGCAACTCCTCACCCCACCCTGGCTAATAGTCTAGAAGCAGATTTGATTCCTGGGCAAATTGCTCTTCCCCGTTTCCTCCTCTACCCAGTGGGGGCGCTGTGGTGAGGATCCGGGAGAGGGTGTGTTTAGTGCCTGGCACAGTCCTGGAAGGGCAGGTGGCGGGGGCTGTAGCTACAGCCACTGCACCCTTTCTTCGGCTGCCATCAGCGGTGGTGCTGGACACTGAGGGAAGCAACCTGGAGGCCAACCTCTCACGCTGAGAAGTCCTTGGGTGGGAGCTGGTGTGACAGGAGGCATGAGTCCGCTAAACTCACATCCACGTGGTGCCTGTGCCTGAGCCACTCTGCCATCCTGGCGTGCCCTGGTCTTACCTGGTTACCTGTGCTGACTTAATTCCTTTCCCCTGATTCCAGCACTCGCACCTTCATTTCCCTTCGGGAGCTGACAGAAGTGGCTGCCCCACCCCGAGCAGTTGCGGCCAGAGATATGACGGGGTGTGGCATGGTTCACCTCTCACCCTTGGGAAAACCCTTTTCTCTGGAGCATCTCTGGAGGTGACGGTGCTCGCCCTGCATGGCCACAGTGATGGGCGCCTGCTCCTTCCCACAGCAGCCTGCTCCTTCTTGAACTCCTTTGTTCAAAAGTTTCTATGAACTGGTGGCTCAAGGTTATCCTGAGGTCTTATTCATTGGCTTGTGGGGTTGTTGTTTGAAGGAAACTGGACCGAGTCATTGTGTGGAAGGCAAGGTCTTGCTTTGGGATGTGGGATCTGCAGTTCCCTCAGCAAGGCTGGACATGTCAGGGCCACTGTACCTGTTACTGAATTTTGTACCTTGTGTTCCACATGGAGTTTATGATGAAGCACAGCACTCATAGGCCATGATTGCATAACAGCTAAAAGTGTCTAGCTGGCTCAAATGGGAAGATTTGCCCTTGCATTACCTGACTTAGCTTTCTGTAGCCCTGTGAGGGAAGTGGGTAGGACAGCAAATGCGATCACCCTGTAGGTCCAGAGCCAAAGCTCAACAAGTTTGACAGGAAGTCATCTGGTTACAGACTTACAGGGTTATAGACCCTGCAAGTTAGGGAGAGAAGGATTGTAGTGAGCCTGGGGCATGGGAGCAATACCTGGGGTCCTGGCAGCTCAGTCTTCATATCCTCTGGGCTGCAGCACAGTCCCTTTCCACCGGTGAGTAGGGGTTTTATGGCCCCTGCCATAGAGTGAACCCCCAGAGTTCCTATTACAGACAACACACAGGGGGATTTGTCTGGGTTCTGCAGATCACAATTGAATCCACCTCCCCAGGGGCTGAAGCAGAAAGAAAGGAGATTAGTGTTCATATTGCAGGTCAGGGTTATAGACTTTTTCTTGGAACTTTCAAGGGTACTTCAATCCCTGACAGGGGTGTGAGGCTCTCTAAATCTCACACTGAAGAGGGCTGACCACGTCCTTTCCAAATATTCTATGTACCATTTTACGCTCATCGAAAGTTTGGGGAGAGAGGTGAAGTATCCAGGTCATAATTTAGAGCAGATCTACCTTATCCTCTGATTACTCAGAACGTATATTTTAGGGGGGTGGTTAGAATGGCAAAAGATGTTAAGAACCAGCTGTCACATGATGGGGCGATTGTGCCAGGAAATAGACAAGGCTTGGTCAGTGGCCTGTGTCAGGTTGGAGGATCTGAGTGTTGGGGATTGGGATTCCCAGTCTCCTATTGTTTGTTGGGGTCAGAGTCCACCTTCCTAGCTTCCATGGGGTTGTTTGATGCTGTAAGCAATTTTGACAGCCATTGTGATTACTTCTGTGGCTATACTTAGGGGGATATCGAAGTCTCTATTGACCAGAGCCTGGAACTCCTGTGATGAAAACCTCTCATGATGTTCTGCTTGGAGAATTAGGAAGCCACCTGCCTGATGTCTGCACTGGTTCTGATATTGACTGAGATTGATGCATTTATGAAATAAACCATACCAAGGATGTCATGATGACCTTCTTGTTTATGTGTCACACGAAGCACGTTCCTCA
>NW_016108315.1:38446-46314 GCF_001604975.1 Cebus imitator
TTGTACAATGTCTTTCTATTAGGGGTTCTCTAACTTTTCTCATCATTAGACTGTGCAGGGAAAGATCACCTCCAACTTCCCCTTACTTCTTACGTGGGCTCTCAGACTGGATCTAGGAACCAAACAGACACCAAGCAGATTTACAAGAGAAAAGCATACAAAATTTATCAGTTTTACATGTAATGGTGCAAAAGTAATTTTGGTTTTGGCATTGTTGAAATTTGCCATTTGATATTATAATACATTCTTAAATGAATGTGGTTATGTTATACATCATTTTAATGAACATTTCTTGCTTTTGTTGGCTAATGACAGTGCTTGCTGTTTATTTTATTTTAGACTATGAAAATGATGTCACACAAAAAGCAAATTTGAGCGATTTTCTTATTCGAGGTCAAAATGGGTCATGAAGCAGCAGAGACAACTTGCAACACCCATAATGCACTTGGCCCAGGACCTGCTAATAAACATACAGGGCAGTAGTGGCTCAAGAAATTTTGCAAAGGACACAGGAGCCCTGAAGGTGAGGAGCGTAGTGCCCGGCCATGGGGAGTTGACAACGACAACTGAGAACAATCATCTAAGCTGATTCTCTTACAACTGCACCAGAAGTTGCCAAAGAACTCAACATCGACCATTCTATGGTTGTTTGGCATTTGAAACAAATTGGGAAGGTGAAAAAACTCAATAAGTCGGTGCCTTATGAGCTGAGCAAAAACTTAAAAAATCGTTGTTTTGAAGCGTTCTCTTCTTTTATTCTATGCAACAATAATAAACTGTTTCTCCATTGGATTGTGACATGTGACAGAAAGTGGATTTTATACGACAACCGGTCACCACCAGTTCAGTGGTTGGACCGAGAAGAAGCTTCAGAGCCTTCCTAAAGCCAATTTTGGACCAAAAAGAGGACATGGTCATTGTTTGGTGGTGTGCTGCTGGTCTGATCCACTACGGCTTTCTGGAACCGAGCCTAACCATTACATCTGAGAAGCTTGCTCAGCAAATCGACGAGGTGCACCAAAACCTGCAGCCAGCACTGGTCAACAGAAAGGGCCCAATTCTACTCCATGACAATGCCTGGCTGCATGTTGCACAACCAATGCCTCCAAAGTTGAACGAGTTGGTCTGTGAAGTTTTGCCTCATCCGCCGTATTCCCCTGACTTCTCCCCAGCCAACGACTACTTCTTCAAGCATTTGGACAACTTGTTGCGGAAAAACGCTTCCATAACCAGCAGGATGCAAAAAATTCTTTCCAAGAGTTCGTTGAATCCAGAAGCCCAGATTTTTATGCTACAGAAATAAATGAACTTATTTCTTTTTGGCAAAAGTGCTGATTGTAATGGTTCCTATTCTGATTAATAGAAGTGTGTTGAGCCTAGTTACAATGATTTTAAAATTCATGGTATGAAATCGCAATTACTTTTGCACCAACATGGGGCTCTTCATAAGGCAGTGATGTCTGAAGAAGTGGCCAAAGCAAGATGCTTTCCTACAAGATGCTTTCATACTTTTTATACAAGGAATGATTAGATCATGAACAAATGACAGGCCAAAGGGGACCTACTGGGGCAGTTAATTCTAGCGAGTCACTAGGAGATATATGGGAGGTGTCGAGCCAGTGGCTAGTAAGGGTCGTGGCCAGGCATGGTGGCTCATGCCTGCAATCCCAGCACTTTGGGAGGCTGAGTCTGGCCGATCACGAAGTCAAGAGATTGAGATCATCCTGGCCAACATGGTTAAACCCCGTCTTTACTAAAAATACAAAAATTAGCTGGGCGTGGAGGCATGTGCCTGTAATCCCAGCTATTCAGGATTACAAGCTGAGGCAAGAGAGTCGCTTGAACCCGGGAGGTGGAGGTTGTAGTGAGCTGAGATCACACCATTGCACTCCAGCCTGGGTGAGAGAGCAATACTCCATCTGAAAATAAATAAATAAATAAATAAATAAAGTAAGTATGTAAGTAAGGGTTGCTGCAGGAAATGTATTTTTCAGGTCTATTGCAGTCCGAATTCCCAGTCTCTGGTGATAAGGGACTATTTTCTTGCCATGTCACCGGGAGAAATCTTTATGGCTTGCTGTATGCAGGAAGAGACAGGTCAGCTAGGCCTTTCTGAAGCTACAATTTCCCCAGTGTTTTCAATTTAAAATAATTAATATACCAATTCAGTGTATTTTGGGATAGCATGTCTTCCACTCCTTTAACTGCCATTATGGTTTTGGGGGAATAATCCCATAGAGGTGAAATATTTTTATCACATCAGAGATAGGTGATATCAGCATGACTTAACACTGATAACGTTAACCTTCCTGACTTGTTTAAGGTGATGTTCACCAGGCTTTTCCACTGTANCTCTACTAGAATTATCCAGGAGTGGTGGGGGGCACCTGTAATCCCAACTTCTCAGGAGGCTGAGGCAGGAGAATCGCTTGAACTTGGGAGGTGGAAGTTGCAGCGAGCTGAGGTTGTGACACTGCACTCCAGCCTGGGCAACAGAGTGGGACTCTGTCTCAAAAAAAGTAAAATAAAATAAATGCACAGCATCTGGACCTCTCCCATTTCATTCCCAGAGATCATTAAAACCTACATCTCCTGAGTTTCTTTCTTTCTGTAGCAGTTTCTCAATTTTTTCCTTGTTTTTTGTGACCCTAACACTTTTGAAGAGTCTTGGTTAGGAATTTCGTACAATGTCTTTCTATTAGGGGTTCTCTAACTTTTCTCATCATTAGACTGTGCAGGGAAAGATCACCTCCAGCTTCCCCTTACTTCTTACGTGGGCTCTCAGACTGGATCTAGGAACCAAACAGACACCAAGCAGATTTACAAGAGAAAAGCATACAAAATTTATCAGTTTTACATGTAATGGTGCAAAAGTAATTTTGGTTTTGGCATTGTTGAAATTTGCCATTTGATATTAGAATACATTCTTAAATGAATGTGGTTATGTTATACATCATTTTAATGAATGCTTCTTGCTTTTGTTGGCTAATGACAGTGTTTGCTGTTTATTTTATTTTAGACTATGAAAATGATGTCACACAAAAAGCAAATTTGAGCGATTTTCTTATTCGAGGTCAAAATGGGTCATAAAGCAGCAGAGACAACTTGCAACATCCATAATGCACTTGGCCCAGGACCTGCTAATAAACATACAGGGCAGTAGTTGCTCAAGAAATTTTGCAAAGGACACAGGAGCCCTGAAGGTGAGGAGCGTAGTGCCCGGCCATGGGGAGTTGACAACGACAACTGAGAACAATCATCGAAGCTGATTCTCTTACAACTGCACCAGAAGTTGCCAAAGAACTCAACATCGACCATTCTATGGTTGTTTGGCATTTGAAACAAATTGGGAAGGTGAAAAAACTCAATAAGTCGGTGCCTTATGAGCTGAGCAAAAACTTAAAAAATCGTTGTTTTGAAGCGTTCTCTTCTTTTATTCTATGCAACAATAATAAACTGTTTCTCCATTGGATTGTGACATGTGACAGAAAGTGGATTTTATACGACAACCGGTCACCACCAGTTCAGTGGTTGGACCGAGAAGAAGCTTCAGAGCACTTCCTAAAGCCAATTTTGGACCAAAAAGAGGACATGGTCATTTTTTGGTGGTGTGCTGCTGGTCTGATCCACTACGGCTTTCTGGAACCGAGCCTAACCATTACATCTGAGAAGCTTGCTCAGCAAATCGACGAGGTGCACCAAAACCTTCAGTCAGCACTGGTCAACAGAAAGGGCCCAATTCTCCTCCATGACAACACCTGGCTGCATGTTGCACAACCAATGCCTCCAAAGTTGAACGAGTTGGACTGTGAAGTTTTGCCTCATCCGCCGTATTCCCCTGACTTCTCCCCAGCCAACGACTACTTCTTCAAGCATTTGGACAACTTGCTGCAGAAAAACGCTTCCATAACCAGCAGGATGCAAAAAATGCTTCCCAAGAGTTTGTTGAATCCCGAAGCACAGATTTTTATGCTACAGAAATAAAAGAACTTATTTCTTGTTGGCAAAAAAGTGCGATTGTAATGGTTCCTATTCTGATTAATAGAGGTGTGTTTGAGCCTAGTTATAATGATTTTAAAATTCATAGTATAAAATCCCAATTACTTTTGCACCAACATGGGGCTCTTCATAAGGCAGTGATGTCTGAAGAAGTGGCCAAAGCAAGATGCTTTCCTACAAGATGCTTTCATACTTTTTATACAAGGAATGATTAGATCATGAAGAAATGACAGGCCAAAGGGGACCTACTGGGGCAGTTAATTCTAGCGAGTCACTAGGAGATATATGGGAGGTGTCGAGCCAGTGGCTAGTAAGGGTCGTGGCCGGGCATGGTGGCTCATGCCTGCAATCCCAGCACTTTGGGAGGCTGAGTCTGGCCAATCACAAAGTCAAGAGACTGAGATCATCCTGGCCAACATGGTTAAACCCCGTCTTTACTAAAAATACAAAAATTAGCTGGGCGTGGAGGCATGTGCCTGTAATCCCAGCTATTCAGGATTACAAGCTGAGGCAAGAGAGTCGCTTGAACCCGGGAGGTGGAGGTTGTAGTGAGCTGAGATCACACCATTGCACTCCAGCCTGGGTGAGAGAGCAATACTCCATCTGAAAATAAATAAATAAATAAATAAATAAAGTAAGTATGTAAGTAAGGGTTGCTGCAGGAAATGTATTTTTCAGGTCTATTGCAGTCCGAATTCCCAGTCTCTGGTGATAAGGGACTATTTTCTTGCCATGTCACCGGGAGAAATCTTTATGGCTTGCTGTATGCAGGAAGAGACAGGTCAGCTAGGCCTTTCTGAAGCTACAATTTCCCCAGTGTTTTCAATTTAAAATAATTAATATACCAATTCAGTGTATTTTGGGATAGCATGTCTTCCACTCCTTTAACTGCCATTATGGTTTTGGGGGAATAATCCCATAGAGGTGAAATATTTTTATCACATCAGAGATAGGTGATATCAGCATGACTTAACACTGATAACGTTAACCTTCCTGACTTGTTTAAGGTGATGTTCACCAGGCTTTTCCACTGTATAGATTGTTTTTCCCATTCTATACTTTGTTCTTTGGAAGCAAGTCACTAAGTCCAGCCCACCCTCAAGTGGGAGGAGAGGATTAAGCTTTACCTTCTGGTGGGTGGGTTTGGGGGTAGGAAAAGTGTTCACAGATACCACCTGGAATTCTTCTGTAAGGAAAGTCTGTTTCTTCTCCCACACTTATTTACTTCATCGCCTGTTTTCATCAACATGGACTTGTTTATATTTATTTCATACTTTGGGTTATAATCCAATATGAAGGTCTTCAAGAAGTTTATGGAAACTATGTATTAATATTATGAAAAAACTAAACATGGATTTCAAACTTTTTTTTTTGCATCAAAATATACTCATAGTAACATGTTATAACACATATGAACAGAATCTAGTTTGAGGCATTAGGAAAGATAAGACATCAGTTTGAAAAGAGCCCCTATCAGAACAAAGTGGATTCTGCTAAATTTGAAACAGGGACAAACATTCAATTTGTGGAACAGGAATAAACATCAAATTGAAGCTTGGGTGGAAGAATGGTGAAATCATTGATGCTTTGTGAAAGATTTATAAGGACAGTGCCCCTAAGAATCAGCAGTTTACAAATGGATACCTTGTTTTAAGAAGGGACAAGATAAGATAATGTTCAAAATGAAGCCTGCAGGGCAGACTACCCACATCAATTTGCAAGGAAATATTTCATCTTGGTCTTGCCCTAATTGAAGAGGACTAGCAATTAATAGTAAAAACAATAGCCAACCCATAGACATCTCACCTGACTCAGCTTACACAATTCTCACTGAAAAAGTAAAGTTAGAAACTTTCTACTTGATGAGTGCCAAAACCATTGCTCCCAGATCAGCTGCAGACAAGAGCAGAGATTTCCATGGAAATTTTAGATAAGTGGGATCAAGATCCTGAGGCATTTCTTAAAAGACATATAACAGGAGATGGAACATGGCTTTACCAGTACAATCCTGAAGATAAAGCACAATCAAAGCAATGGCTACCAAGAAGTGGGGGTCCAGTCACAGCAAAAGCAGACCAGTCAAGAGCAAAGATCATGGGAACTGTTGTTTGGGATTCTCAAGGCGCTTTGCTTGTTGACTTTCTGGAGGGCCAGTGAACAATAACATGTGCTCATTATGACAGTTTTCTTTTTTTTCTCTTTGAGACAGAGTCTCGCTCTGTTGCCAGGCTGGAGTGCAGTGGCGCAGTCTCGGCTGACTGCAACCTCCACCTCCCAGGTTCAAGCAGTTCTTCCACCTCAGCCTCCCAAGTAGCTGGGACTACAGGCGGGTGCCAAATGCCTGGCTAATTTTTGTATTTTTAGTAGAAATGGGGTTTCACCATGTTGGTCAGGATGGTCTCAATCTCTTGACCTCATGATCCACCCACCTTGGCCTCCCAAAGTGCTGGGATTATAGGCGTGAGAAAGTTGGCTAAAGCTTTAGCAGACAAATGCCTAGGAAAGCTTCACCAGAGAGTCCTTCTCCACCACAACAATGCTCCTGCTCATTCCTCTCATCAGACAAGGGCAATTTTGCAAGTCTTTTTTTGTTTTTGAGACAGAGTTTCACTCTTGTTGCCCAAGCTGGAGTGCAATGGTGTGATCTTGGCTCACTGCAACCTCTGCCTCCTGGGTTCAAGTGATTCTCCTGCCTCAGCCTCCTGAGTAGCTGGGATTACAGGCATGCACCACCATGCCCTGCTAATTTTGTATTTTTAGTAGAGACAGGGTTTCTCCATGTTGGCCAGGCTAGTCTCGAACTCCTGACCTCAGGTGATCCACCCACCTCGGCCTCCCAAAGTGCTGGGATCACAGGGCATGAGCCACTGTGCCCGGCCTTGCAAGTGTTTCTATTGGGAATCATTAGGCATCCACCTTACAGTTCTGATTTGGCTCCTTCTATTTTTTTGTTTGTTTGTTTGTTTTCTAATCTTAAAAAAATCTTTAAAGGGGGGACCCATTTTTTTCTTCCACTAATAATGTAAAAAATGTTGCATTGTCACAGTTGAAGTCCCAGGAACCTCAGTTCTTTAGGGATAAACTAAATAGCTGGCATCATCACTTATAAAAGTGGCTTGAACTTGACGGAGCTTCTGTTAAGAAATAAACTTTGTATTTTTTGTTTTCATCTTTCAATTGCACTTTTTCCATGAACCTTTTGAAGTCCCCTTATACTACTCTGCTTATTGCATGAATTGTTTCAGTTTTGGCCAGTTTTGGTAGCTTTTTCATCTTGGCTGCTGTGTCTCTTTGACATGCACCCATCCTCTGTTCTGGTTTCTGTTTGTTCATTGTTTTGTTTTGTTTCATTTTTTCCTTTGAGATAGAGTCTTGCTCTCTCTCCCAAGTTGGAGTGCAGTGGTGTGATCTTGGCTCACTGCAATCTCCACCTCGTAGATTCAAGCAATTCTCCTACCTCAGCCTCCCAAGTAACTGAGATTACGGGCACCCATCACTACACCCAGCTAATTTTTGTATTTTTAGTAGAGATGGGGTTTTGCCATGTTGGCCATGGTCTTGAACTTCTGACCTCAGGTGATCCACCTGCCTCAGCCCCCCAAAGTGCTGGGATTACAGGTGTAAGCCACGACACTCGGCCTGTTGGTTTTTTAGTGCTTCCTTACTTTCTTAGGCTACAAGATGCCCCAGGCTCATCTTATGCTTTCCCTGCCTCAGGTCTAGAATCAGCCATTTATTCAAGGAGCCCAAACCAGTAATTTTTTTTTTTTTTTTTTTTTTTTTTTTTTTTCCAATAACATTTATTAAACATCTTTTTTTTTTTAGCAATTGCACAAGATATCCTCATACTGTCTCATTTTAGCTTAACA
>NW_016108315.1:46324-57370 GCF_001604975.1 Cebus imitator
CTCTTTGAGATGGAATCTTGCTCTGTTGCCAGGCTGGAGTGCAGTGGCACAGTCTCGGCTGACTGCAACCTCCACCTCCCAGGTTCAAGTAGTTCTTCCACCTCAGCCTCCCAAGTAGCTGGGACTACAGGCGTGTGCCAAATGCCTGGCTAATTTTTGTATTTTTAGTAGAAATGGGGTTTCACCATGTTGGTCAGGATGGTCTCAATCTCTTGACCTCATGATCCACCTGCCTTGGCCTCCCAAAGTGCTGGGATTACAGGCGTGAGAAAGTTGGCTAAAGCTTTAGCAGACAAATGCCTAGGAAAGCTTCACCAGAGAGTCCTTCTCCACCACAACAGTGCTCCTGCTCATTCCTATCATCAGACAAGGGCAATTTTGCAAGTCTTTTTTTGTTTTTGAGACAGAGTTTCACTCTTGTTGCCCAAGCTGGAGTGCAATGGTGTGATCTTGACTCACTGAAACCTCTGCCTCCCGGGTTCAAGTGATTCTCCTGCCTCAGCCTCCTGAGTAGCTGGGATTACAGGCATGCACCACCATGCCCTGCTAATTTTGTATTTTTAGTAGAGACAGGGTTTCTCCATGTTGGCCAGGCTAGTCTCAAACTCCTGACCTCAGGTGATCCACCCACCTCGGCCTCCCAAAGTGCTGGGATCACAGGACATGAGCCACTGCACCCGGCCTTGCAAGTGTTTCTATTGGGAATCATTAGGCATCCACCTTACAGTTCTGATTTGGCTCCTTCTATTTTGTTTGTTTGTTTGTTTGTTTTCTAATCTTAAAAAAATCTTTAAAGGGCACCCATTTTTTTCTTCCACTAATAATGTAAAAAATGTTGCATTGTCACAGTTGAATTCCCAGGAACCTCAGTTCTTTAGGGATGAACTAAACAGCTGGCATCATCACTTATAAAAGTGGCTTGTACTTGATGGAGCTTCTGTTAAGAAATAAACTTTGTATTTTTTGTTTTCGTCTTTCAATTGCACTTTTTCCATGAACCTTTTGAAGTCCCCTCATACTACTCTGCTTATTGTATGAATTGTTTCAGTTTTGGCCATTGGTAGCTTTTTCATCTTGGCTGCTGTGTCTCTTTGACATGCACCCATCCTCTGTTCTGGTTTCTGTTTGTTCATTGTTTTGTTTTGTTTCGTTTTTTCCTTTGAGATAGAGTCTTGCTCTGTCTCCCGGGTTGGAGTGTAGTAGTGTGATCTTGGCTCACTGCAACCTCCACCTCCTAGATTCAAGCAATTATCCTGCCTCAGCCTCCCAAGTAACTGAGATTGCAGGCACCCATCACCACACCCAGCTAATTTTTGTATTTTTAGTAGAGATGAGGTTTTGCCATGTTGGCCAAGCTGGTCTTGAACTTCTGACCTCAGGTGATCCACCTGCCTCAGCCCCCCAAAGTGCTGGGATTACAGATGTAAGCCACGACACTCGGTCTATTGGTTTTTATAGTGCTTCCTTACTTTCTTAGGCTACAAGATGCACCAGGCTCACCTTATGCTTTCCCTGCCTCAGGTCTAGAATCAGCCATTTATTCAAGGAGCCCAAACCAGTAATTTTTTTTTTTTTTTAGTTTCCAATAACACTTATTAAACGTCAACTTTGTGCTAGCAATTGCACAAGATATCCCCGTGCTGTCTCATTTTAGCTTAACAACAATTCAGGGACATTATTGCCGGGAGTGTGGCTGAGTGACTCCTCGCGCAGGGGGCGAGCGAGGGGGCGGTGCGGCGATGGCGGCTGCCTGGGTGGGCCCTTGTTCCCATCACTTGGGGGATGCGGAGGGTACTGGGGACAGCAGCAGGACCGCGGACAATCGCACGCCTTCCGGACGCCCCCAGCCCCGCGAGGCGCCCAACATTGCCCCCGGCCCCTCGCTCTCTGGGGCGCGCGCAGGCACCCCCAAACTACGCTGAAGCCCAAACTTCCTGGGGGTAGCTGCTTGCACCCCGGGCTCGTGGAACAAGGGGCTGTAAGGGAAGCTTTATCATTTACTCCTTACATAAAAGTAAAAGGAAAAGGCGCAGCAGCTTCCCAGTAGGACGCTGTCACCCCCCTGTGCTGCGCGCGGTGCTGGAGGCGCTGCAGGCAGGGGAGCAGCGCCGGGGCACGTCGGTGGCAGCCATCAAGCTCTACATCCTGAAAAAGTACCCAACGATGGATGTCCTTCGCTTCAAGTACCTGCTGAAGCAGGCGCTGGCCACTGGCACGCGCCGTGGCCTCCTTGCCAGGCCCTTGAACTCCAAAGCCAGGGGGGCCACTGGCAGCTTCAAATTAGTTACCAAGCACAAGAGGAAAATCAAGCCCAGGAAGATGGCCCCCCCAAGGCCCCCAGGAGAGCGAGTGAGGCCAAGGAGAAGGTCCCCAAGAAACCAGATGAGGCCAAGGAGGAGCTTCCCAAGGCAGACAAGGTGAAAAAGGCAGCCAAGAGGCCAGCAGAGGTGCAGAAGTTTCCTCTCAAGCCAGGTGCAGCCACAGAAAAAGCTGGCAAGCAAGGCAGCAAGGCCAAGGACACCAAGGCACAGCCAGGCGAGGCTCAGAAGCTGCACCCCAAGCCAGACAAGGCCATGCAGGCCCCTTCTAGTGCCAGTGGGTTCAGCAGGAAGACAGAGGCCAAAGGCAGCAGGAGGATCCAAGGAGATGCTGAGGCCTGCAGGAAAACCAAAGCCGGGAGTAAGAGTTCAAGACCCACGGTGAGCAAGGTCAAGAATGGTGCTGCTTCCCCAACCAAAAAGAAGTTGGTAGCCAAGGCCAAGGCCCAGGCCCCGGCCCCTAGAGGGGCAGCTGCCCCCGTGGCTGGGCAGGGGCGGAATGCCAAGGGTGCTTCTGCTAAGGCCAGNAACATCAACTTTGTGCCAGCAATTGCACAAGATATCCTCATACTGTCTCATTTTAGCTTAACAACAATTCAGGGACATTATTCTTCCTGTTTTATAGCTAATGAAATAAGGTTCAAGAAGATGGAGAGCTTCGTTCCTTATTGCCACTTAGTTGCAAAGTCTAAATCTGAATTCACAGCTATTGACTTGAAGTCTAGGACTCTCCGAGGAACCACAGAGAACTGTTCAGATGCAACATGGGAGCCCCAAACTGCATGTGTGCCAGCTTCTTACTCGAGTTTGCATCCTGTTGCATCCTGATGGCATCATCGTGGCCTGGGGATCTATGAGGAATCTCTGAGCATTTTCAAAACAAACATTTCCCCCTGAATTCCTCCCTGAGCCTCACCTCACCTCTCCCATGCTCACAGTGTTGAACCCTCCTCTGTACTGGTCCATGTCCTCCTAGAGCAGAGACCCCGCCACATCCAGGTGGAGTCCTCTCAACCTGTGACTGAGAGGCTTGTTACGCTGGGACCCACAGCTTTATGAAAAGAATCTGCAATTGTGTGTGTAACTGAGACAGCTCCATTCTTAAACACATACACATACGCACACACATATTCATATATAAGTAAATAAACTCATACATGTACACCTATATATAAACATCCATGCTCAACTCCGTAGGAATTTTAGCAAGGACCAAGAGAACATATTACTTCAAAGAGGAGTCTACCTTTGGGCTTTTTCTTAGGGGAGATGGAGCCATCCTAACTCGACCCCAGGCTAGCTAGAACTGGCCTTCTGCTGCCTCTTGACCAGTTTTAAGTCTTGACACCAGGCAAGTGTGGGCTGCTTCTCCCTGTTAATAACCTGTAGAGATCCCCCATTAACTGGAGCATTGGCCTGAGAAAAGCATGACTTAGAAGGTGCTAGTGAGATTCCCCCAGGCTGGGTAGGGCCTCTATCACTCAGATCAAAATATACATCCAGACTTCAGATGCCTGAGGCTCCCATTCATTGACCGCTCCATATGCAGAAGAGACACAGACTGAGATGAGGACTCCCTTAGGAGAGAGAAGCAACCTGACCCCATGTGAGTTTTATAAGTTTATTGGTAAGACACAGGAGCAGGGAGGTGAGGCCCAAACAAGGACAAGTACTCACAGATGAGGAGCACAAATCCCTTGATTGATAAGATTGGCCTCAAAGAATACTCCCAGCTATGTAATATGCAGTGGATATGCAAGATACAACCTCCCACCAGCCTGAGCCGGTGCTGCTCTAACACGAGACAGTTCTTGCAAGTCTCTCAGTAGATCTGAAACCTTGTGTACCCAGGGAGCAAATGGCCAAATAGTTACTGAGACAAGGTATGAAAGAGCAGCACAGGAAGACTGGGGTTTTATCCTTGAGAGACAGCCTTCCTCTGCATGGGGACATGCAGGCAGAGAAAAGGCCAAGTCTTCATCCAGAAGGGGAGGCTGAGTGAAGAGGTCTCTTTGGATGGAGGCAGAAGGATAGGCTCCAGCTCTCGAATCCTGATTCAGCATTAACAAAGACTGAGGCAGAGAGGTCAAGGAGAAGCGAGAGAGGTCCATGGCGAAGCAAAGGAAGAAGGAGATGAGGACAAATGAGACAGAGGAATTTCCTAGAGAAGGAGTCTGGAGTAGTCTGCCGGAGTAAGGCAGACTACTGGGAAATGGGCTTTCACTTTTATCTCATGGTTTACTTGGTGGGTGAGCTGAGAGCTAAGGTCTTTCCCTGGGAGTCCTTGAATTCACTTGCACTCCCCAACCTGGTCCTGGCTTCCCCACGGGGGCTGCAGTTCCCACTGCCAGTAACACAGCCCCTAGGCATCATGCTGTAGCCTCCGCTGACAGAGCTGGGCCAGTAGCCGTAGGTGCCAGCATTGCTGAATCCAAAGCCAGCCCCTGTGCCTGCTGCCCCAGCCATGGAGCTGTTGAGGACCGAAATGCACACAGAGTTGGTGTATTCTCCAGACATCCTGCACTCCTCGCCCTCCAGCAGCTTGCGGTAGGTGGCGATCTCGATGTCCAGGACCAGCTTCATGCTCAAAAGCTCCTGGTAGTCGCGCAGCATCCATGCCAGCTCCTCCTTGGCCTGCTGCAGGGCGCCCTCCAGCTCATCCAGCTTGGCTCTAGCATCTTTGAAGACGCAGTCCCCCTGCTGCTCGGTGTCGGCGATGGCCGTCTCCAGGTTGGCGCGCTGCTTCTTCACACTCTCAATCTCCGCGTGCAACCTCTGGATTAGACGGGTCAGCTCTGAGATCTCATTTTTGGTGTGTTTCAGGTCATCCCCGTGCCTGTTAGCCGTCAGCAGCAGCTCCTGAAACTTGGTCTGGTACAGGGTCTCGGCCACGGCCTTGCTCTTTCGGGCGACCTCCTTGTACTGGGCACGGACCTCAGCAATGATGCTGTCCAGGTCCAGGTTCCAGTTGTTGTCCATGGACAGGATGATGGATGTGTCACTGATGTGGGACTGGATCTGAGCGATCTCCCCCTTGTACAGGCACTTGAAAAACTTGATTTCTCCTTCCAGAGCATCCACCTTGGCCTATAGCTCCACTTTGCTCATGTATGCCACATCCACGTCTTTCTTAAGCACCACAAATTCATTCTCGGCAGTTCTTGCAGTTGTTCAGGTCCAGCTGCTGCAGCAGCTCCCACTTGGTCTCCAGCACCTGGTTCTGCTGCTCCAGGAACCGCACCTCAAGTCTGCTTCGTAATTCTTCATTCAGTCTCCCGCTGGGAATCGCATCACCTCCTGCATAGAGTAACAAGGGCAGCCCTTCTCCCCAGACCAGTAATTTTTGACCAGCAACACAATAAAGGTGAAGTTCAGAGCAGCTAAAAGATGACCTGTTTGAAAATAGGCTCAGCATACAAAAATTAGCTGGGCATGGTGGTGGGTGCCCGTAACCCCAGCTACTCGGAAGGCTGAGGCAGGAGAATCACTTGAACTCCGGAGGTGGAGGTTGCAGTGAGCCTAGATTGCGCCACCGCACTCCAGCCTGAAATGTACCAAGGCTCATACATGCAGAATTGGTATAGATGACCAGTGATGTTAGTAGTCAGAGTTCACCAATTAGATAAAACCAGCTTTCAAATTTGTGTGGCAAAACAGTGTCACCTGCTGAAGGTCCACAGAATGCTTGGCTTCTGCCCTGAAGCACGAGGAGACAAAATAATATGGGCAGGGCAATGACTATCTCTAGAAGGTCGCAATGACTATCTCTAGATGGTCGCAATAACTAGCAATGACGGGAAGGACTTCTTCAGCTCATCGGAGACATTACTGGGCTCTCTTGGAAGGCTTCTGGTAGGCCCAGCCTTGGAGTATGTAAGTTAGAGGGAGGTGATTTCATGAAAGTTGGAAATATCTCCAATTGCATGGGGCACTCCCTGCTCCCTCTGGGGAGAGCAGCATCTGGGGAACTGCGCTGGAAAGAGGGAGGAACCTCCACTTCAACAGTCACTGAGCTAAAGTCAGACTTTTCTCCTCAAGTTGTTGTAATTGGTTCATGAAGAGCTGGCCCCTAATGGTTAATTAGTACTAGAGGAAATTCCCTTCTGTAGGGAAGAAGGTGGTGGCGCCTCCTGGGAGTCCTCCCTACAGGAAAGGAGGCTCCTGGCACAGGTCTGGTCTCTATTAACTCAGGCCCTGGAGAGCAAATCAGCAGACAAAAAGCTGGTTTTCTGGCTGACCCCAGAGGGGCTCTGCCAGCCTGGCACTGTGTCTGCTTCTGGGGGCGAGGGCACTAGAGGCCCCACGTAATGCTGAGCTCTAACTTGGGACCAGTTCATGTCCTGTGAGGAGGCTGCACGTGAACCACAGCCATGGCTGATTCTACCTGAGCCCTTTCCTTACTACCCCTACATTGTCTCTGTGTGGTTGGCCCGTGGGAAGTGATGCCAGTGAAGCTGTGGTGGGTGGTGGTCCCCGCCCCTGAGGCTCAGGTGGCATTATCCTACATAACCTCTCACACCATGGCTGGGCCAGCAAAGATGGAGGCCTTTCCTCCTTCTGCTCACACCATGCTGCTGAACTTCCACGGGTTTCTTTTTCCCTTTCAGGCAGGCCTTTCTGTATGGCGAGCAGTGATTTCTCCCTGAGATGAACTGGGGCCATGTTGGAGGGGTGGGACTCTGGGATGGAGGGTCAGTTTCCCTTTAATTCAGCACCCTTTAGTAAGTTCACAGACTTTCCTCTATCCCCATCCTCCACCTCACATCAAACTTTTAATTTATTTATTTTTAGAGACACAGTCTTGCTGTGGCTCCCAGGCTGGAGTACAGTACACGGTCATAGCTCACTGCAGTCTTGAACTCCTGGTTCAAAAGATCCTCCCTCCTCAGCCTCCTGAGTAGCTGGGATCAGAGACATGAACCACCACACACAATTTTTGTCTAAGGATAGATGAAGAGTGAGACTGGGCAGCAATGCCTGTACCCCAAACTGCAGCTCTTCCCATTCAACCCTTATGCCTTCTTGGGTCCTAGAGTTTAGCTAAATCTTTCCATGTTCTGGAGTAATCTTTTCATGAATTTTAAATTTTTCTGCTCTGATTTTTGGTGTTTAGGAATGCTCACTTACCAGTTTCCCATCAGATTTGCCTACCACATCATCAATTATTTTTCAAAACATGATTATTTAGGAGAACAAAACCTCTGCTGAGCATTGCAGAGGACTTGTCTGTGCATCCGCTATGGCGCTTTCTTCACGAGTGTGTAATGTGAAAATGGGTGAGGCATGTGTGCAGGTCTGCGTAATGCAAGGAAGAATAATATGAGAACAAGGTCGGGCATGGTGGCTCACGCCTGTAATCCCAGCATTTTGGGAGGCTGAGGCGGGCAAATCACCTGAAGTTAGGAGTTTAAGACACCCCTGGCCAACATGGTGAAACCCTGTCTCTATTAAAAATACAAAAATTAGCTGGGCCTGGTGGTATGTGCCTGTAGTCCCAGCTACTCAGGAGGGTGAGGCATGAGAATCGCTTGAGCTCGGGAGGTGGAGGTTACAGTGAGCCAAGATTGCACTACTGCTCTCCAGCCTGGGCTACAGAGTGAGACTCTGTCCCACAAATAATAATAATAGGCTGGGCACGGTGGCTCATGCCTGTAATCCCAGCACTTTGGGAGGCTGAGGCGGGCAGATCACGAGGTCAGAAGATTGAGACCCTCCTGGCCAACATGGTGAAACCCCGTCTCTACTAAAATACAAAAAAATCAGCCAGGTGTGGTGGCGCAGGCCTGTCATCCCAGCTAGTTGGTAGGCTGAGGCAGGGGAATCGCTTGAACCCAGGAGGCAGAGGTTGCAGTGAGCCGAGATTGCATCACTCCACTCCAGCCTGGCGACAGAGTGAGATACGGTCTCAATCAATAAATAAAGTAATAATAATAGTAATACGAGACCAAAACAAGTTCTACCCCCCCAGACACCATCTACTTCCAGCGATGCGTTGTGGCTCACAGCCTCTCCAAGGTAATTCCTTGCTACGCAGACATAGACTTCCTCATCAGGTCTACTTTTTCTTCCATGTACTATACGTAAGAAAAATAAAGATCCACTTGGCAGCAACATTCGGTGTGAGCGAGGCTCATCTTTGTCTGTCTCTACTCTCTCTCCCCTTTTGTACCATTCAACAGTGGGTGTGGGGCGGCCTCAGCTTTGCAGTTCAAAGTTGCAGGTTCTCCTTTTGAGACAATCAGGTCTGAAGGGTGCTCAACAATGCGAGGTGGAAAATCTTCCTGATGAAGACGGGAGCCTGAACAGAGACATATTAATCCAAACAGGTAAAAGTGAGCAGGCTCCGCAATCATTGTCCTCAGGTGGATCCTGCATAGAGTCTCATGCCAAGAGGAGTGAGTAGAAATAGGTCCCCAAATGTATGAAGCCACACACCACACATACCCCACACAAAGGCTTAATATAAGCAACGTGGGTCAATTAGCCAGGAGTTTTCAGGGCAATTACTCGTCGACCTTTCCAGACGCTTGTCAGTATCTTAGAGCCTTTTGCAGAGGAGGAATTCCAAGGTTGGTCTTCTCCGGCCTCAGGATTTCCGAGGAGGCTCAGACACTTTGAAGAACCATCCAAAGCGAACAACAAAGAGCCGAAGCAGAAGTGCAGTAGTGCCGTTTCCTGCCGCCACAGTCTACCTGAGCCTCCCGGTGTGCGCCCCACAATGTGCGCCCGAGCGCTGCTTCGAGGGCAGGCGCGTTGACAGCAAAGTTGGGGTGTGAGAGCGGATCGGGGAGGGCCAAAAAGTGCTTCTCTGTCTCCAGGCGAGCCCAGTCAGCAGCGGGCCACCCACGCGGCGGCGAGAGCAGCCAAAGTAGCAGCAGCAGCTCCGGAGGACGGACTTGGGGTGCCGGGAGTGTGGCTGGGTGACTCCGCGCGCAGGGGGCGAGCGAGGGGGCGGTGCGGCGACGGCGGCTGCCTGGGCGGGCCTTGTTCCCATCACTTGGGGGATGCGGAGGGTACTGGGGACAGCAGCAGGACCGCGGACACTCGCACGCCTTCCGGACGCCCCCAGCCCCGTGAGGCGCCCAACATCGCCCCCGGCCCCTCGCTCTCTGGCGCGCGCGCAGGCACCCCCAAACTACGCTGAAGCCCACACTTCCTGGGGGTAGCTGCTTGCACCCCGGGCTCGTGGAACAAGGGGCTGTAAGGGAAGCTTTATCATTTACTCCTTACATAAAAGGAAAAGGAAAAGGAAAAGGAAAAGGCGCAGCAGCTTCCCAGTAGGACGCTGTCACCCCCCTGTGCTGCGCGCGGTGCTGGAGGCGCTGCAGGCAGGGGAGCAGCGCCGGGGCACGTCGGTGGCAGCCATCAAGCTCTACATCCTGAAAAAGTACCCAACGATGGATGTCCTTCGCTTCAAGTACCTGCTGAAGCAGGCGCTGGCCACTGGCATGAGCCGTGGCCTCCTTGCCAGGCCCTTGAACTCCAAAGCCAGGGGGGCCACTGGCAGCTTCAAATTAGTTACCAAGCACAAGAGGAAAATCAAGCCTAGGAAGATGGCCCCTCCGAAGGCCCCTAGGAGAGCGGGTGAGACCAAGGAGAAGGTCCCTAAGAAACCAGATGAGGCCAAGGAGGATCCTCCCAAGGCAGACAAGGTGAAAAAGGCAGCCAAGAGGCCAGCAGAGGTGCAGAAGTTTCCTCTCAAGCCAGGTGCAGCCACAGAAAAAGCTCGCAAGCAAGGCAGCAAGGCCAAGGACACCAAGGCACAGCCAGACGAGGCTCAGAAGCTGACCCCCAAGCCAGACAAGGCCATGCGGGCCCCTTCTAGTGCCAGCGGGTTCAGCAGGAAGACAGAGGCCAAAGGCAGCAGGAGGATCCAAGGAGATGCTGAGGCCTGCAGGAAAACCAAAGCCGGGAGTAAGAGTTCAAGACCCACGGTCAGCAAGGTCAAGAATGGTGCTGCTTCCCCAACCAAAAAGAAGTTGGTAGCCAAGGCCAAGGCCCAGGCCCCGGCCCCTAGAGGGGCAGCTGCCCCCATGGCTGGGCAGGGGCGGAATGCCAAGGGTGCTTCTGCTAAGGCCAGTGGGTCCAAGGTGGTGCCTGCACACCTGTCCAGGAAGACAGAGGCCCCTAAGGGCTCGAGAAAGGCTGGGCTGCCCATCAACATCAAGTCCTCATCATCCAGAGTGTCCAGCCAGAGGACTGAAGCTTAGGGCCGGAGGCAGGGGGTGGAGAGACACCTAGCCTCTGTTAGTTTTTATTCTTTAACAAACCACTGCTCTATTTATTTCATTGTAAGCTATTTATCAATAAAGACTCCAGCCTGGGCAACAAAGTGACACTCCTTTCTGAAACAAAGCTGACAGTTCAGAAAAATACATTCCATCCATCACATGTAGGCAGATTCCCCCTGGCACCAAGTGCATTCTTGTGGGAGTTCACATACTCCAGTGTGAGAAGCGCTGTGGTGTGTGCTTGATGCATGTCTGTGGAATGGGATTTGTAAAGGAGTTGAAGGAAATGCACAGTTATTCAAGTTTCTGAAAAGCAGGGGAGTCTTTTAACAGAAAATGAATAAAGGAAAAAGGAAGAGAATTAGAAGAGACAAGTTGTGGAAGAGTTAAATTTATAGGTGTTGAGAAATAGAGCTGTAGTGAAGCTTGGGGCCAAATCATGTGAGGCTTTCAATATTTTCCCTTCCTCCTTCCCTCCATCCCTCCCTCCCTCCCTC